>NC_140768.1:117141006-117302249 GCF_044657685.1 Stegodyphus dumicola
ACATTTGGATATTGGGTTTCAGTTTACTCCTAGTAATTCTTACTTAGTCAATGCCTTCTAAAGGTTTTACACCAGCTACAGAATTTTGCATTTCCACCACTACATGCGTAGATTAAAAAAAAAAAAAAAAAAAAAAAAAGACGAAGAGAGAAAAGAAAGAGAAGAAACGAAATAAAACAAAATAGCCAACTGAGAGAAGGAACATTACCGTCTTTTAGTGACCTCAGCTTTCCGGATGTCCCTAGTCAGTCGCTTGTCATCCCGATCACCAACCACCCAGAAGTAGAAGTTACAAATGGCTCCCTCCACCCCCTTCCCCTCCGTTGCTTTCATGAGTCCTTCTACGCGCATGTCGGTAGTGAGGCGTTATTTACAATTTTATGGATGCGTGTGGGACGAGGCTAGGACGTTATGCCCGTCGTTTTTATAGCACGTTACTGGGATGGGATTTTAAATGCGACCTCCGGGATGGTGAACGTAGATCCTCTAGAAAAGAGCTATCGCAGGATGGATTTCTTATGAGGTTTATATTAAATTTAAGAAATAAAACAAATTAAAAAAAAGTTTTTCATATAATAAGCTTTTATTTTAAATGGGTATGATGATGAAAGCAGTAAGAGGAGAAAAATTTTTCATGTAGCTTAAAGAGAATAATAAACTCAATAATCCTATTGTCAGAATTCATCTACAATTTTACATTGAGAATAATAAAAGCGTGGGACGCCCGTAATAATGAAACCTATTAATTTAAAACCTATTAATTTAATTTTAATATTAAATTAATAGGTTTCGTTATTATGGGCGTCATAATCTTTTTTTTCATTTACCATGGGCGCCCTAAAATTTTATTATGCGTGATATAAAATTGTAGATGAGTGTTTTCAATATAACTATTGAATCTATTATTCCTATTAAATTATATGATAAATTACTTTCCTACTCTTAGTGCATTGATTATCATATAAGTAAAAGTTTTTTCTATATATATATCTGTCTGTCTGTCTCTGTCTGTCTGTCTCTGTCTGTCTGTCTCTGTCTGTCTGTCTGTCTCTGTCTGTCTGTCTCTGTCTGTCTGTCTGTCTCTGTCTGTCTGTCTCTGTCTGTCTCTGTCTGTCTGTCTCTGTCTGTCTGTCTGTCTGTCTCTGTCTGTCTGTCTGTCTGTCTCTGTCTGTCTCTGTCTGTCTGTCTCTGTCTGTCTGTCTCTGTCTGTCTGTCTGTCTGTCTCTGTCTGTCTGTCTCTGTCTGTCTCTGTCTGTCTGTCTCTGTCTGTCTGTCTCTGTCTGTCTGTCTCTGTCTGTCTGTCTCTGTCTGTCTGTCTCTGTCTGTCTGTCTCTGTCTGTCTGTCTCTGTCTGTCTGTCTCTGTCTGTCTGTCTCTGTCTGTCTGTCTCTGTCTGTCTGTCTCTGTCTGTCTGTCTCTGTCTGTCTGTCTCTGTCTGTCTCTGTCTGTCTCTGTCTGTCTCTGTCTGTCTCTGTCTGTCTCTGTCTGTCTCTGTCTGTCTCTGTCTGTCTCTGTCTGTCTCTGTCTGTCTCTGTCTGTCTCTGTCTGTCTCTGTCTGTCTCTGTCTGTCTCTGTCTGTCTCTGTCTGTCTCTGTCTGTCTCTGTCTGTCTCTGTCTGTCTCTGTCTGTCTCTGTCTGTCTCTGTCTGTCTCTGTCTGTCTCTGTCTCTGTCTGTCTCTGTCTGTCTCTGTCTGTCTCTGTCTGTCTCTGTCTGTCTCTGTCTGTCTGTCTCTGTCTGTCTCTGTCTGTCTGTCTCTGTCTGTCTATCTATCTATATAACTTTTCTTTTTAATTGTATTTTATTTTCTGTTTTTTAGCTTCAATTACACGTTATCAATAATGAAATTTTCGGTCATTATCAAAACGCCAGCAATAAATTATAAGGAAATTATGAAATAAAGAAAAAATAACAACGTCAGTAAGAGAATGAAGAAATAGCTTTTAATATCCAGTTGTGAAAACGATGTTGCAACTAGCATTTTATGTGAAGCTTTAACGAAGGAATGAAAATTGCCAATTCATCAATAAATGCGCCAAGACTGCAGATTGCGCTATTAAGTGTGCCAAAATGTAAAACTCAAAACGCTTTTTAATTCCGTCTGCTTCAGACTTCAACACATCTTTTAATAAACTGTACAAAACCGCTCAATAAATATTTTTTGACATTTTTGTTTTAAAAGAGGGCGAAAAAATTGTTTTATAATCTGCGGAAATTTCTAAACTTTATATCCGATACATTTCCAGATGTTGAAATTTTAAAATCACAAACATCAAATAGACTGAAAAAAATGGAGAAATTTTCGAAAATTCTCCAGAAATTCTATGGGTCACAATTCATTAGGTCACAATTTCCATACAAGTTTCACTGAAAAGAATTTTTTTGATGCATTCCATAGTGCAAACAGTAAAGTTCTGATGCGCATAGCCAGTTCTCAGATATGCGAGTAAAATCGTTTAAGCATTAAATAAAAGTAATCTAAATCGAATTTCGAAAAACATCATTGTCATTAACAAACAGCGTAAATTTGAAGATAGCTTATCAGGGAGTAAGTTAAAAGTCGATGGCAAAACTCCAGTTACAATGAAACAATATAAGTGGACTAAATAAAAGCTTATAATTACACAGTGCAGGTTCAGTTAAAATGTCGTTAAAACATCGATGTAAAAAATATTCAATTAAAATGTCGTTAAATGTTATACATAGGTCATCAAAATGTATTAAAATATTAACTTAAACATAAATTTCCAGCATTGTCTTAAATGTCTTTAAATACACATTAATTTACACAATGTGATTAATGTCGTTAAATACACATTAATGTGAATATACACATGTCGTTAAAATGACTTAAAATGAGATCATGCACATTATGTTCCACCATTGTCTTAAATGTCGTTAAAGACACATTCATTTCTCGTATTAATGTCGTTAAAATGTGAGCATTAACGTTAATACGTTAGTTAAATGAATGTCGATAAATTGATTGAAAATGTGAACATACACATCATAGTCTTAAATGCCTAAAACACATTTATTTACACATTGATACGATTAATTTCGTTAAACGTACATTAATGGAAACATAACTGTACATATGTTACCAAACAGCAATGTTTGTTATACGAAATTTTGGATTTTCTTACATTATGTGTCAAGAGCTGCTTTTTTTTTTTTTTAATTTTTTTTTTATCTTTCTAAATTCATACCAACATAATCAAATGTTTGCCTCTTTATTAAAAACTGTACTTCATTGGGGAGTTGAATAAAGTATAATTGAATTTGTTTTGAATTGAAGAAAATTATGTGTTTATAATTCATTTAAAATAAATACTTTGAAATGAATACACATAATTTAATTTTCTTCTGTATTATTTTTATAGTATCAAGAAATCTAAATTCATTTTGATCTGCACGTGTATTCCAGTAATATTTAAGTTATGCAGTCAACAATGCTCTTTCAGTTACAACAATATGCTATGGTTTATAATGCCAAAATTTGGTATGTTGATTGCTTCAAAATTGATACGGGTCTCGAATAAAGTATGACTTCCAGTTGTCCATTTTTACTCAAAATCTAATCAACTTTCTTACGTGAATAAGAAATTTAAAGAAAGCTTAAATACGGAAAATATAATTTTTTTAGAAGTTTGAAGTAAGATTTATGTGAACGAAAAAAATCGTCACACGCGGACAGACACACAGAAGGACAGACATCATTGTCAAAATAAACAAAATCTGTTGCGAGGGACATTAGTTTGGTGCATATTAACTGAAAATCAACAGTCAAATTTTTGGACGAAATATTACTTTCCTTACTACTTATACAGTTTGAAGGGAGATAACATGTTCGAAATTCAAAACTAGGCTTTGAGGTGCATATGCTCCGCTGGAGGACTATCTGTTCAGCCACTAAAATTTTTTGGCTGCGGTGTAATTGTTTGGCAATTTATTACTAATAATTACCTTGCTTACTTTTATATATATATACTTAAAATACATGCATACATACATGCATACATCCATACGTACATACATACATACATACATATATGATACATACATACATACGTACATAAATACATACATACAATACATACTTACATATTCTTCATTATTTAATAATAGAAATCATCAACTAATGCTGGATGGTTAAAAACATAATACTAAATACTTCATATATGTTTACATAAGAACTCTACTAAATATAAACTGGAATTTAATCTCTAAATAATTTCTTCCTTCTTTACCTAGCATTAAATGAATGAACAAGTAGAACTTCATTATTAAAATTTACCAAAAACATAAAAAATTAAAGTTGTAAAAGATTAAAAATTTCCATGCGAATGATAAAACTTCTTATCAAGACAAAATGATCTACTTTTAGATCTATCCTAGAAATATTTATTCTTATATTTCACAGTGTTTCCTCACATTCTCCTCCCGTTTTTACTAATTTTATGGTCCGAAAATCAGGAGGGGGAAAAGGCTGCGAATCAGTTAATTTCCGAGGGACGCGGTTACAGTGAGAACATAACAAATAAAAAGCAGACGTAGACAAACTACCGGTAACTATCAGAATATTATTTCTTTAAAAGCAACCTACATTCCAATAAGAATACATAATAATGTTGATAAATAGTATCTACTACTTCCCTGTAACTTGAATCTCTTCTGTTCTTTTGTTGTTTCTGCTTCTCCTTAGGCCATCGATCACCAAAAGTAATTAGAGAAGGTGGAAAATCAGAGAAAAAGCATAATTAGAGAAGGCCAGCCGGTTTTACGAAATCCTAAACTGAATGTCATTTCCTGACCCCCTGTCATGGATTGGCTTTTGTATTAGGCTGTCATAGAGCTTCAACAGTTGAAACGGAAAGGTTCGGCGTGACCTACGCAAATAGTTTGAGAGGATTTGCCTGTGACACTCAGACGAAAACAATCACTATATGGATGAGTACAATCTAAAATTCAGGAAAACTCGTTCTCTGAACGCACTGAAGAATAGGATTACGCGAATAGTTTTCAAATTTTGAGAGCCTGGCGCTAAAAATCTAGACGGGGAATGCATAAGAAAGTGCAGTTTTCTGAAGCAATTATTCCTAACCTATGCCTCAAGACTGCAAAATAAATGTCAATTAAGAAATTGTAACTTTTTTGTAGTTTTAGTCTTATCTTCTCATCCGAATGATAATAATAAGAAGAAATTGGAAAAATTTTTCATAAAGTAATCATTTATTTCAAACTCATTAAAGGACTAACGTATCAGAACGAGTAAAATAATGTATTTTATAGTTTAATGGGAAGAACAAATTAAATAAACCTCTTTTTAAACCGTGGGGCGCACTTGATAAATTTATTAAAATAGCGTATACTTTTGACAGTGCAATTTAGTTAATCGATTTCGTTATTTAAGCACCCCACTTTTATTATTCGAGATATAAATTGAAGATGAAATTTACAGAGAGATTTATTTAATCGCTTGTTTCCATTAAGTATATGACACATTATTTTACCCCTTTCACTCATTCGTTACTTTATAATATTTTAATAAAGCTTATTTTGTAAAAACTTTCTTAAAATTTCTTAATTTTCATCTTTTTACTCTCAATGACAGTTATCAACGAAATTGTTTAATTGGAAAATCGTTTTTTCAACAATTAATAATCTTTTTTTTTTTTCCAACAATTCTTTTACATCAAATGGTGGAATAAAATTGAGGATTTTCAAACATTTATCAAAAACTCGGATGTTACTTTAACAATTTGATACAAATTTAATTTAACAGATATTTTTGCCCCATGCTGAAAACGCTCAGTTTATGAAATTTTAAATTTGTTCGTTAAACAAAGATGCGTGTGAAAAAGCTTTTAAATATTAAATTTAAAAAAAATCCTAAATCGAATATTGAAAAACTCGCTTCACTAAATTGTTTTGCCATGCATAAACAGAATCCATATAAATTTTAAACTCGATAGAAAAGGATAAAAATCGATTAGAACCCTTTCGTTTACCAGAATTTATCATTAGGGATTGTAAACGACCCAGACTGAAGAGCGAAACATTTCATTCTACAATAGATGATTATATTTTGAGTCTAACACGGGAACATCTTCTGTCTATTTGAAAAGTAGAAAAATGCATAAGGTCATTCTATAGAAATAGAATGCTTTTAATTATATATATCGCGAATTAAATTCGTTTTAATTTAACTACATCAGGTTCAAAAGGAAAAAGTTCTTTTCTTAAGAATTGCATGCATTGTTTTTCAGCAGCTTAGTTTGTATATCAATTACAGACAGATTAAATTTTAAAGACAAATATCTTTCATCTTGCCGAATGGCAACACACTGGAATGAAAAGTGAAACAACGCGAAATCGTGTTTCGGGGCTAACAACCCTTTTGGACTAAAACTATAAAAATTTATACGTTTCCAAAATGAGCAATAGAAGTTAATTTAAAAGTCGAAATACCTTTGCAGATTATGAAGTTTCCTTTCGCTTGCTAAAGCTATATTTCACAGTTACAGTTTATTTTATGTCCTGCCCTAGTGGCTTTTACTGTAATCCCTCTTCTACAGTAAGAGACTATTTTATGACCAGAATATGCAAGTCACGCAATTCCTTAATCACAGCTGGAAATTTTTACATTCTATTTTCTCATCGCTGAAGCTTAGTTATGATCGTTAAAAATCACCGCATCTGTTTGAAACATTGAGTTACACTTAAGCGATTAGTCAAACAGGTCAAACTGCACGAGGACAGGTACAACAAAGCTTAGCATTTTCAATTGAATGGAATTCTTGACCCCTAAATGTCAACAGAGTTTATTTGTCTACTCTATTTAAAGTGGTTTTTTTTTTTTTTTAATGGATTAGTTTGCGATGAAACTACGCAATGTTTTCTTCCGCTGTAACCGCGATCGGCAGATTGGGAACGTTCCAGTCAAATGTTTAATGCGGCTGATTATTTTGAGCCAGTTCACGTTCAGAATACTTAGGTTGGATTCTTGTCTAATCATATTGTAAAACCGTCTTTCTTTATATCTTTTTGGGTATTTGCATATGGTCTGCAAAAGTTCTTAACCAGTCTTTATTTAACAATCCTTGGTTCTAGACTTTTATAGGGTATTTTAAATTAAAGTTATTCGATTTAGACCTACGTAGAGCCCGTTTTGGTAAATGTATTTAGTTAAAACAATATACGCGATATGGGCCATGGGGAAAAGAAAACTGCTATAAAAATGAATACGAAAAATTTCGAACACGACGTGAGAAGCGCATGAAGAACAAAAAACGCAAAACTTTATTTTATTACAGCATTTGTTCAGTATACATTCCATTTGGGTCAATCACATTTTCAAAGCGTATTATAGCATGTCCAACAATAATGCGGAGGATCTCTATCAGTTGCAACAGAGTGTTTGCTTTCAATTCAGGCATAGTCTGCATGCTTCCTCCATAAACACAATCATTCAAGAATCCCCACAACCAGATATCACAGTGTTCAAGGCCGGAGAACAAAGAGGCCAGGCAGTAGAAAAACTTCTTAAAATTACCCGATCATCTCCAAAGTGTGCCAGAAGCAGTGCTTTCGTTGGTCCGGTAATATTAGGTGGTGCATTATCATGCATGAAGACAGTAAATTCTAAAAATTGTCTAAAAATAAATGCGAATTAAGAAAGTGTAACTTTTTTGTAGTTTTAGATTTATCTTCTCATCCGAATAATAATAAGAACAAGAAATTGGAAAAGTAATCATTTATTTCAAACTCATGAAAGGACTAACGGACCAGAAGGAGTAAAATAATTTATTTTATAGTTTAATGGGAAGAACAGACTAAATAATCCTCTTTTTAAACCGTGGGGCGCACTTGATAATTTTTTTTAAAATAGCGTATACTTTTAACAGTGTAATTTAATTAATAGATTATTTAAGTGCTCCACTTTTATTATTCGAGATATAAATTGTAGATGATAGAGAAATTTATTTAATCGCTTGTTTCCATTAAGTATATGACACATAATTTTACCTGTAAAATTATTTATATTTTGTAAGAGAGGAATCACTTGCTACTGAAGAAGTTCGAAGTAACTGGCCTTCGTGATGAAGCACTTTTGAGGGCCGTGAAGAGTGTTCTCAAAGAAAAAAGAACCAAGAATGAAATCAGCAGCAAACCCACACTATACAGTAATGTAATCAGAATGCAAAGACCATTCGTGCACAACATTAGGACTTGCAATAGATATTATATGCAACATTTTTTAGCATTAACTTCCCCATCTAGGATAAAATGCCCTCGTCCGACCACAAAATGTACCTAGAAAATGTATTATCAACGACCAAAAGAAGCCTAGCACTATCAGTGCGTTTGTGCGGGCCTGAAGGATGCAAAACTGGGATCTTGTATTCACTTTACAATGGATTACAGAACCTTTTGTGCTATCGACCAAGGAGCGATAAATCACGTAACAACTCTGGAAAAGAATCCTGGGCACCGGAGCACGGCAAAAGCGACTTGTTCCACAGTTTCAATTGAAATCCGTTTCCTGGCAACACACACTAATCCTCAGTCTTTTCAAATTTACTGATCATCTTTTTCAAACTCTGCTTCGATATAAGCCCTGCCAAACATCGATGCAGTTGAAAAAGTCGGTCTAATAAACAACTCGATCTTCCTTCTCTGAAGACATAGTAAAGAATGATTATGCGGTATTGACCAAATTTGCATAATATCATCTAAACATTGCATGAAAAGCCCCACCTGTCGGTCGAAATCTGGACTATTATTTTTTATTGTAGATTTCTTTTTCTCAGAATCCATATAACGTATATACCAAGTTCCAACGAAATAGGTCTACTGAAACGAGCTGTCACGGGGTAAATTTAATTATAACCACCCTGCATTCCAGTTACCAAAATGTTTGAATGACGCAAAGATAAGATTCATGTTTTTGGCACTGTTTAAAGTTTCAGGAAATGAATTTTGTAAAAATTATAAAATCCAGCTTTTTTATTTTTCTTCGATCCCTATACAGCAGGGTTTCTTAAACTTTTTTCCGTCACGACCCTTTTTTATAACTGAGATTTTTTACGACCCCCAGGACCCCATAATATCTACAAAAATTTTGTGGGACCCCATAAGTATTGCGCAAATCCGACACACGCGTGAGTGAAATTGTCAGTTTTTCACTTGTACTGTAATATACTATTGCAGTTTTAGGTCATTATCTTTAATTTCTAATTTTAAGACATAGAGAACAATGTGAAAATTTTAAGTAAGTAATAGACGAAAGGACAGCGTCACGTGCAAAGTCAGGAAAATGAACGTTTGTATAATAAAAAGAATGCGTTGAAACGTTTTCGTTTTTTTCTTTGTCTGTATTGTCTTATCTTTATCTTTTTTAAGAAACATTGTGTAAACATATTTGGTACCTGTAAAATTATTTTAATAAGTTAAAAAAATATCAAAACTGCTAAATTTTTTAGCGATTTCCTGCTGCATGTTCCGCGACCCCTTGGGGATCGCCACTCACAGTTTAAGAAACCCTGCTATACAGTAAGAGTCCACTTAACGCGGAAGATATATTTCAGTAAGTTCCAGCACTAAACGAAACAGCGTTAAACGAGCTCAAAGTGAAACAAAACAAAGAATAGGGAAAACTCATCAGTTTTTTCCCAACATTTATTATTAAATACTTTTTTATTTGATTAATTATATACTCATTTATTGCGCATATCGATTTTTATTAGTGAAAAAAAAATTGAAAAGAAGCTTTTAGAATTATTAAGGTAAAGAATTAAAAAAAAAAAAAAAAAAAAAAAAAAAGGGTAAATTGAAATATACATTTCTGGCAGTAACTTATTATTTGAAATGAGAAATATCATCTACTATTTTTTTTATCTACTATTTTTTACAGGCACTTTTAAATACTATAAATTTACAGAAGAATGCAACGCAATTTTTGAAAAGGAAAACGCCAAAAACAGGCCGAGATAATGTCCAGATGCATCTCGAAAAATGACTCACTTGGCGACCGCCATCTGGCGCCGCTCGGCCATAGAATCGCCAAAATTACCGCCATTAATTAAGATACATATTAAACTTTATGAGCACGCGCGTGCGGCATTAAAAACGCCACAAAACGAGGCCATAAAATTCGGGCCAAATTTTCTCCCAAATTATGGCCTGCTCAGACCTAATTAACGACGACATTTAATGACAGCGAGTGTGCGGATCGCGGGGCCAAATTTACGGCCCATTTTAATAGTGGGCCCATTTGAAGATCGTGGCTTAGTGGACTGTGTTTCACGATGTTTTAGCGCTCGCCGCTTAATTCGTTTGAAATATGAAGACTTGTTGTGCGGAGATGTTTTCGGTTTGAGATCGGATTGATTTTTGTCATTAGATATATCTTTACCGAAGTTTTGCCAAAAAATTGTGACGACCACCACGTTACGTTATTGCGTTTCTCATGTGTGAGCTTGGGCAAATGTTGCTCTTGCGCGAAAATTGAAATTTGTAATTCATTTTCTACGCGGTCTCGCATATAAATAGCTTTGGAGTGTTGCCATGCAGGCTGCAGAAAATCTTTAATTTAGCTTTCAAACTGTAACTGCTTAACACACCGAGTGATTTAAAAGCAAAAAACGCACTTCCTAAAAAATTAAATATTCATTTTGTTTTTTAGCAGTGCATCTAACTCGGTGATTCACAGCCTTTTTTGCCTCATGCGCTCGTTTCATCATTGCTAGACGATCATTGTCTTCTCCTTTCCAAAACTCAAAAAATAAATACATATTTGTTTAAATTTAGATTACTTTTTGATATGTTTTATAAATTAAGTTATAAAAAGTATAGAAAACGTTAGTAAATACAAAAACATCAATGAAACTAGTTTTTTATATCCACAAGTTAAGATTAAATACATAATAGATAAATAAATTGTGTATGATTATGGCAAAGCCTCGAGGACTATTTGCCTAAGGGTGGTGATGCCTTCGTGGAGGACTTTCTAAGGGAAAACTGGCTGGTATACACGTTACACATGGGGAAAACCACGAACATGGGGAACACATGGGGAACCACATGGGGATTACACATGGGGAACCATGCAGCCAGCCCTTTCACGGGATTCAAACCTCGGACCGAACTACCAGTGTTCAGCGGCTTTACCGCTCGGCCGCTGGTAGGCCAATAGATAAATAAAAGACTGACTGATAGAAAAAAACATCAGTTTAAGCCTAAATTTTGAGAAATTTTTAATTTTCGAGACCATTTAAAATTTATTGATTCATTTAAAACTGGTAGCGATATAGATAAGAAAATTTGTTATTGACAAAATTATTTGAGGCGTCCATGAAAAATTAAAAAAGATAATGACAGTAATAAAACATTTAACATGCAATTAAATTAATATATTTCGTTATTTAGGCACTTCACGATTTTATTATTCGTGATATAAAATTGTAGATGAATTCTGTCATTAGAATTATTTAATTTATGATTCCTATTAAACTATATGATGAAATACTTTTCTCCTTTTAGTGCATTCTTTTCATACCCATTTTAAATAAAAACTTATTCTATTAAACTCCCTTTTTTTAAGTTGTATTTTATTTTCTGATTTTTAGTCTTAATTAAAACATAAGCAATATATAATAATTATAAGAAAATTATGTAATGAAGAAAAATAACTGAACATCATTCAGAAATTGAACAAATCGCTTTGAATATTCACTTTCGGCAACTGAATGTAATAATAGTTTCACTTAACGATATTTTTACTAGAAGATGAATGAAAAAATGAAGAAACAAAAATCTTCATTCAGTTATTAAATGCTCCACGATGGCAAACTCAAAAGCATTTTTTCCCGAGAAACTTATTTTTTTCCAGTCTACTTCAGAATATACATTTTTTATTAAAATGTAGGAAATCGTTCAATTAATATTTTTTAAGCATTCGTATATTAAAGAAAGAGGGCAAAAAGTTTGTTTTATAATATACGCAAAAACAAATAGTCCAAAAATAAATAAATAAATAAATAAAGCGATTTTCAAATATTCGCCCAAAATTAAGAAATGAAGTTACAATTTTCATACAAATTTCATTGAAAAGACTTTCTCCCTCTGTCCCAATGGTGCAAACAGTAAATTCTGATATGCTTAGTTTGCTCGTTAAAATTGCATAAGGCAAGTGCAAAAATCTCTTGAATATTAAATTTTAAAAATTTTAAACCAAATTTTGAAAAAAAAATCTGTCACTACATTGCATCGTCATTGACCGACAGTGTATATACAAAATTTGAACTCGATAACTTATGAGGAAGTAGGTTAAAAATCGAATCGAAAATCAATGGCAAAATTCCGCTCACAGTGAAACGCCGTGACTGAATAAAAGTTTATAAAAATGTACACTTGTGCTTAGGTTAACTTTGGAACGTCTAAGGGTCCGTGGACCAGAGTATCTTTGCTGTAACGAAGCCGTTGTGCAATTTACTAACTTTTAAAAACCAATGCTGTATCTTTAAAAGTTCATTTTTAAATCGTCTGGTTTTGTGGACTATAGAACCATAGTACGAAGCTATTGAGAGATTTATTAAAGTTTTAAAAACGCACGCGCATGCTTCAAGGTTAACTGTTGGAATACCAGGAGTCCACCATATATTAAAATCTTTTACGTTTGTTACCAAGTCATTGTGCGATTTTTACAACATCAACTCGCGTGTAATATCAAACGCAAGCTTTTGCTTAAAATGTTAACATTCAGTTCTATTTCTTCTCTGGGAAAAGAGATCACGACATACTCTTAGTTGGGGAAACTAGTCCGACAGCTTGTTGCGTAATAAAGGACTGCTCACTATCACTTGCGTGTTTTTTCCCTCCTTATCCTGATTAGGGTTGGCTAATCAAAAACCTCTCGGCTCGTCAAGTCTCGGCTCTTGGCCCATCGTAGCCCGGTAATTGGAAATTGATAGGTGTTCGAAGGAGGCGCGGAAAGTAAGGTTGTCAAAAGTAGACTTCGTGCGTTCGTGCCGGTGGGTTTAAGAGAAGGAAGTTATCTGCCGAAACCTTGTTTATGATTTCGATTCTTCCACTCATCAGCTAAGGAGGTAAAATTCAAGGGAAGTGGTGTAATTTCTAATTGGGATTCGTTCCATTCAATTGATGCTTCAAAGACATGTCGGGAAGCTTTATAGATTTCATCTCCAGATAGCAGAAGCTTTCAACCTGCGTTCCGCAAGGTCTTCATATCCCAGGATTCCGGAAGTCATTAAAATTCGAGAAGAAAATTTTGAAATATTCACACTAGTTGACTAATGTTTCTTAACTAAAATATATAAAGATACATTTAGGTACAGAATAGTTTTAAAACATAAAATGTGGTCCTCGTATGTAAGATTGGATAAAACGTCGAGTACTACGATAAATAGTAAGAAGACTTGCAAATGAAGAAAAGAGAACAACTTACTGATATATCAACAAATTTGAGGTTATAACCTAAACTTAAGCAAGAGCAGATCCTAAATTGTGGGTTGTAAGTTCATGCAGAATATCAGACGTTTCTCACAGAGTTATAAATATTTTAATACCATTAGAAAACGCGTATTTAAGAGAAAAAATCTTTTTCGAAGTATATGGCAACAAAGAATATAGAAAAAAAAAATAAGTCCAATATGAAATGCTACTGCAGATAACATCAATACAGATAGATTTCGAAAGTTTGTATAAAAAATGCAAACACACCCCTGTTATTAAATATAATGCAAGGGTATATAACACCTGACACACTAGTTACGGTTTTTAATGAGTAAATGACATTAACTTTATGTTAAACTATTTTAATAAGAAGTACAATACTTTTCCATAATTGTCTTTACACAAATACCTAAAACATGTTCATCTACTTTCAGTATTTAATTTCAAAATTTGCACTTTTAGTGTTCTCAACTTGCCTTGAAGGACAGTTTAAGTTAGAATATCTCGAGGAAATAAATTTAAATGTAGTGCAGCAAAAAATGAACATAATTTAATAGGCTTTGCAAGGAAGTCATGTGATGTTCACATGAGATTTTTTTATGTAGGTAATATTTATGTTTTTTTATTTAATCAACTATTGCAAAGTAAGTTAGGTTAAGTTACGTTATTTGTATGTAGCAAAGCCCACACCAGCTATTTACCTATGGGAAGGGGGTGCCTTCGTAGATGAAATTCTAAGGAAAACTGCCTCGTGATCGTGATACACATGGGGAAAACTACGGAAACTGACTATGCAGCCAACCTACTACTTTGGGTTCGAACTAAATAGCATTTGACGGTCTTAACCATTCGACCACTTGTGAAGCCAAAACTCACGCGGGCTGTGTTTGAAAAGGGATTCGTTGAGAACTTTCGGGGGGAAATTGACTGGTGCTGACATGGAGAAAACCACTAAAGCCTCTCATTGACAACCCATTCACAGGGGCATATTCTCGTACTTAACATTAACAAAAACAGTAGCATTTGAAAGTTTTTTTTTTTTTTTTTTTTTTTTTTTTTTTTTTTTTTTTTTTAAATATATATTTGAATATAACATCTGTAGAAAGAAACAAAACTTTGAAATCAGTCATCAATATCAATCACCAATTTACTATATCAATTTCAACATGTAAATACATTATTTCTTCAGCATTTTAATTAGGGAAATACCTGTTATTAGCGAATTTTCTGGAAGCGTTATATAAAAATGTTTTTATGAATTGTTTCTGATGTTTCTGGAAATTATTTAACAGATGTTGTATCCCTAATCTTAATATTCGAATGATGTTTCGTATATCAGCATTTACAAAGGATTCATCGATTTCGTCTTTACGTTCTTCGTCTTACATCGCGTGCTTAGATTTGTTTCAAAAAGGCCCCGACAGCTATTTTCTGTCGTCTTGTGTCTGGCGAAGAGAGCCCTGTGTCTGATTGTCTCCGAAATCAACAAAGTTATTAAAAATCTGTGAACTAAGCAAAATATTGTTTTTTAGCCTAATTTTAAATGGTTGTCAAAAAATAAAAGCTAAGCACTTTCGTGACTTAATACCGTTTTACAATTTCTCATTCATTTGGCAATTTTTAAAATTTATTTTAATCGTATTAGGAGAATTTACTTCGGTTGTGAATAATTGTTCTGTAACATTTTGATAGCATTAACCAAACTGATCACAGTAAGTGACGTAGTTCCTTTGTTTCTCGTATAGAAACAGACGAAATTTCGGCAATTCGATAACATTATCCGAATGATAATATTAGCCGCAATCTCATTAAGCGGCATTTACTGCAAATTCCAGTCACAAATGTTAAGGATCACTTAGCTAATCATTTTGGAACTGTTATGGTTCCAAAATACAAGATGATCCAAAAGTTGCGCTCATCATATTTTCAAAAATAGTGGAAATTCTCCAAACCGCATTGCCCCATCAGTATCCGAGACGTTAAAACCTTCCGAATCGAAGTAGTTTGTCCCAGGTTCGAACCCAGGCGAACGTGTTAGCTGCAGGGTAGGTGTTCGTAATTGTCCTCTACTTTAACGTGAATACGAGCTGGCTCCCCTTAGAAAGTCAGCGACGAAGGTATCTCGTCTTAAAGACAGATAGCCTTCGTGTGCTTTGCCATATTCAAATAACCAACCAAAATGGATATTGATGACAAATGGATAATGATAACAAACGGATGACATTCCTATAGTGCCGCAAATAATATATCATTTGAAATTTCGGTTGCAGTTTAAACTGTCAGCTTTAAAAGCCGTGTTGAAATGAGGGTGGAGATGGGCTTTTCCAAGGCAGCCAAACTAAACAACAAGTTGCTACAGAAACATTGGCTAAACTAAGAGAACCTTAAAATTTCGCGTCAAAGAACATGAGGCATATGTTAGAAAAAAGGAAACACAGAAGTTTTCTGTTGCTCAACATTGTTGGTCCGAAAATCACGCTTTCAATTTTTCTGCTGCCAAAATTATTCAAAAAACATCTTCCATTGGAGAACTGGATTTCCTAGAGGCATTTCACATTCAAAAAAATCTTTCTGTTCTAGTTAACGATCCTAATTCCAATCCATCTTTGCCTTCGGCCTTTAAAGAAATTATGTTTTAGTTCTGGTTTCATCAACAGATGGCACCGCTTGCTTATTCTTGTCCAGGCTTTCTTATCTCATATCTCGTTCATTTGCGGTTTTGCAGCTGAGGATGATGGTTCAGTAAAACCATCGAAACTAGTCCTGTGAAAATTTTGGAAATGTAACTCTGATTTTTGTTGTTTGACTTCTGAATTAACAAGTTGCTTTTTTGCATAGTTTTAAGGGACGAATTCAGACAAAAACCAAGCAGTTTAGTGACTGAATCCCTTACTAAGTGACATTTTTCAGTCATTTAGCAAATTTAAAAATTTATTTTGACCTTACTGTAGAGTTTGTTTTGGTTTGAAACATTCATTTTATTATCAGATTATTTATATAATTTTATTATCATTACTAGTTCTGATAACAGTAATCTATTTTTTTATTCGAATAATCGATATATTTTCCATGTTTTTGTACACAAACGGGTGGGACTTGAGCAATTCGGTAGCAGTATCCGAAAGATGGTATTAACCACGATTACATTTACCATCAACCTACTGTACCTTATTTATTTTTAAATATGTTCTTTTGCAGCAGTAATAATGGATCCTTAATGGATCTCGTGCTTCTTAATCGATGTTAAAACTCAAGGCTTCTTTTTTAAATGTTATTCATTTTGAGACGTTTTGAGTGATGGAGTGAGTACAGAAGAACGAAAAACACTCATTCATTTCCGCATTACATTTATTTTTTCTTTGCTTGTGAAGAAAGGAGAACATCTGCACGCAATTAATCTAACCGCAAAAGCAAACTCATCTAGAACTCAGGAAAAATACAGAAAACGGAGCTCAGACACTAATGAATGAAGAAACCTTAACATGTTTCAACTCACAGTGCTATTGCGAGGAATCAGAAGATGAAGTTTGGTTTTTGATGATAAAATAGTTTATATAATATGGCAACACCTTCAGAGCTTCAGTGAGCTTTATTAATAAAGTTGCGAAAGATAGCAGCTTAATTTTTATAGTATGCAATACAATTAACTTTTAATAGAAAGAATATTTGCGGTACTTGCAAGCATAAAACTCATTTTGTTTTTGATTACCTACGGCAGGTCTTTTGCCGACCTGATAAGTCATAGATAACGCATAGAACTGTTTTTAATTTTAATTTTAGTTAATTTTAAATTAAAAAAGAAGAACTTTTGTTTAGAACAAAAAACCCTTTGTTTCTTGGGGGGGAACGGGAGGATTTTAAGAAGAAGGCCTTTCTTTAGAATATAGAGAAAAATGAGACTGGGAATAAAAGAGAAATAACCTAAAGGTGTTTACTTTAAAGGTGGAATGTGGAGTAGGGAACTAATGCGGATCTTAATCCTAAAATGATGATTGGGATAAATTGGATGATTTTTAACGTTTAATAAATTTTTCTTTAACATTTGCAAAAATTCTGAAAGAAAAATATGAAAAAACTTTTCAATTGGTGGCATCCATATAATTCGTAATATTTGATTTTCATAGTCTTCGAGGTTCCCTATAAGAGTTCAAAATAACATGAAGTATGTTGGAATTCGAGCGGGACCAAAAGATTCGTTCGTTATATCCTCTGGTTGTAACGGGCTGTGTTCGAGAGGTTCGAGAGGAGTATATAGTTAAGTTCTAATCGGGACTTAACTATATAGTTAACCTGCCGAACGTGGGTGTTTCGTCATTAATACATTGAGCATACCGTAAAACCGTATTCCACAAAGTTAACTTTCAATGGGAAAAATGTATTACATATAATTCAAATTAAAAAAAGTATGTATAATTTAAACCAGGAGTTCTCAACCGGTGATACGATTACCAGTGGTGGTACGCAAGAGAAATGTAGGTATTTTAACAAAGAAGCAAGGTATTTTTTACTTAGATTTTGCAAAGAAGCAAAGTATTTTTAACTGTTAAATTCAAAAGTTAAAACCCCAACATCGTGATTGAGTTTTTCTCTAACACTCCTAAATTTATGCTATCTGAGCTTTGTTCATGAGTGGTGGTGGTAGTAGTACTTTGTGGTGGTGATACTAAAGGTTTTCAGTTTTTGTTTAGATGGTACGCGTTAGTCAAAAGTTTGAGAACCGTTGATTTAAACAAACTAAAACATCGTCGTAATTAAAAGAAAAAAAACGAAACAAACTTTAATTAATATAAATGATTTTTATTAGTGCTTACACTTATTTTTTATAAAAAAAACTGGTGATTTTTTCTTGGAACCATAACTAATTCAACTCTTTAAGAAATTTCAATGTAAGGAGCGCGGAGTTTGTCAGTGCCTCCTATACAGTTGAGTCAATCTCCATTTATTTTGCTTTCTGTTTTATTTATTCGAGTCAATCTCTATTGTAAAACCAAACAGTTCCTGTCCCCTTTTAAATAATTAATTTAACTTTCTCGTAAATTAGAGGCACTTTATCTAGTTCATTATCACTGCCTTCACTGTCCACTGATGTTGCAAGATCACCATCCAGTTCTTCATTCGCCATTCCTCGATTAATTCTTTGACTTCATGTTATACGCAACTTGTCTCATAAATACTCGCACAAACTTTTTAAGGGATATTGCACGTATTGCACGTCAAAAGGTTTGAGAATTGCATAGCAACCCATGACCAAAAACATCCTGGGAAAGGGGTATATGAGATAGGGGGAATATAAAAGGAGACACAAAGACAGAGATTAACAGATGTATTCATTGCTCATAAATACCATATGTTATTTTAGTAACTGATACCATTTCAAGATTCTACAAAAGATGTTCAAAGTTTTCAACACTGCAAAAGGATGTAGGCGTTACACCGACGGATACGGTCGGAATAGCTTGTACAACTGCAGTAGCGCAGGCGATTCTTGCTGCCAGATCCACTTCGCACTCGGCAGGCGTTTCATACGCAATAGCTTTAAATGCTGCCCAAAGGAAGAAACCCAGGCTGCTTAAATCCAGAAATCGTGGGGACCAGGCAACTGGACTACCACACCCAATATATTGTTAACCATACGATACTCTCAAATGTCTCCTAACACGTCTTCCATAATGAGTAGACGCCCTTCATGTTGAAACCACATGTTCCGTCTTACATTTTGCAGCACAGGATAAAGTAAATCTTGCAGAACCTATTCCAAAAAGATGAAATAAATGACTGATATGACAGATGATGGCAACAGGTAAGGCCCGACTAAGCAGTCATCGACCAAACAGCCTCGTGAACAGATCTCGTGAACATCACTACCTAGCGGCATACGATCACGTTTGCGGTCATATTTTGCTATGTAATTTTCAATCCTTTTGATGTGCCCTAGTTAGCCTTAAACTTTGTAAAATTATTTATGGGGCCCCCTTTACATGTTACCTGCAATGTATGAAATGCCGGTATTCTACAGAATACCTTGCGTTTTTACGCAAAGTAAGAAACACGAGAATTAATACATAACTTTCTCAAGGTATTGTATATAATACCTAAGCCTTCTGTAGAATGACAAATATTATTTAGGCAACGTATGAAAAAAGGGCATGATAAAGCTGATATTTAAAATACCCGCATTCCTCAAAAGTGCAAATGTTATTTTAAAAAAATATGAAAGAGTGTCATTCAAAACCTTTTATTCAAAATACGTAAAGAAAAATTAAACGAAATTTATGTCTTAAGAAAACGACGTATGGAAATACATGAAATTTATGGAATTATTGAATGAATGTATTAAATTCATGGATTATGTATGAATGTATTAAATGTATTGGTATTCGAAACGAATCGGAGATGTATTTCATACTTTACCGGTTCGGCATTTGGCATTCTATAGAATGCTAAAGAAATGTATGAATTTTTCATTGTTTCATACACTGCTAATCAGTTTTCGGCATTATAAAATGCATAAGTATTCACTTATTTTGATAACGCTAGCTTTCATACATTGCCTCTAACATACATATATGTATCTAAAAATATCTATATATCCGAAAATCTTTCTCCACTATTTGCTTTTGCAATTTGTACAATTTCTTTCGCTTCATTTTCAGTCGATGGAAATACTTTAAATGTTGTTGTTAACTTCTGGCGGTAGCTGATGCCAGCAAACAATCATTGTCGATAAATGAATGTTGAACCGCATATAAATGAAATCGTAGCGTCGGACAATTTAAGTGGAAACAACTAACTAAAAGCGCATATGCGAAATCGAGTTCAGCAGAGGTTTATTTTCTCAGAATTAAAAATTTGTTTTTGGTTGGTAGACTGAAATTCAGAGCTGCATCTTAAAATAGATGGCTTCTTAGAAGGCAAAAAAATTGTATTTTACGATATTTCCTTCTGTACTTTTCTAAATGTGGTACATCTGTCTGCAATTAGGGCTCGCACTTGGCTCAGGCACCCATTCCTCGAGTCAAACGTGATATCATCTCGCTTGAACACGCGCTCGCCTGGTTGAAATTTCAAGATCTCGAGAGCGACAGGACACCACGTCCTGCTTGTCAAGAACTGTCAATATAGATAAGACATCTAGATGGAAGGACATCGTTAATGACCCCTGAAACGCAACTCTGTTTTGTCACCCGGCTTTTTTTTTTTTTTTTCCTCCCTCCTTTCGTGATGTTGGAGGTATCAGACGTTCTATGTCATGACACTTGAGGATGCGTAACACAATGGACACAGTTCTCGTTATGGAGGATGTGATAACAGGACACGCCTGTTAGCGAGAAGGAGAGATTCTCAGAGTTTGTTTAATTGCTTCTTTTAATGTGCGAGTAACTGTTCTAGATATGGATCGGATACCGCTTAGCGAAAGTGTGGCTGGTGTGCGTGGAAGATGTTGCCAAATTGGAGGAGTGAAAAACAAGGTTTCTCTTATCAGATTGGAAAGCTTACCTACGTGTTCCGTCAAAACGTATTGTAAGGAAACTTTGTAACTCTCAACTGAAAGTTTGCTTGTTAACTTGGCACTTGGCATTAACATAGTAGTTTAAGTAAGGGGAAGGGATATGATGGGCCGCAGGAAAAGGGCAGAAAAATAAAAAAGCGCAAAGGATTACAACGAATTTTTTAAAATCATTTAAACTAATTTCGTTTTATAAACTCTAACTGAATTCACAAATGAATATTATTTTCCAAGTTAGCTGAAAAGGAAATATCAGGGAATATTGTGGAAGAATTTAGGTTTAATTTTATTTTATATCATAATAGAAACAGCTATTATGCAGATTTAAAAAAATCTGATGTGTACACCACATGACTTCATTGTACAGAATATTAAATTATACGCATTTCTTCTTCCATTTCATTTAAACTTATTGGATTTAATTAAATATACTTTGTCGACAGCGCATAAACTACAATAGAATAAATGCACTCTAAAATTCACTATATTTGTTTACCATAGCAACACTCTGGCGCTCGGTTCACTTAATATTTCGTTATATTATAACTCGGAATGCAAAAAATTTATATCATTTGAAGAAATATCTTATCGTTGCCACATGTTCTATTAAAATACTATAATAAAGCTAGAACGATGTATAAAAGAAATAAAGTAAACAAAACAAAAAAGAAACAGTTTTTCACAGGCGATTTAGTATTTCTCATTCAATTAATTCAGTTCTCGCTTCGCGACAAGGCAAAAATACATAAAAACTCAAAATATCTGTATTAAAAATTAAAGTAAATCTTAAACACTTATTTCCTCGAAAAAATTCCAGAAAGGATTAAGCATGATTTAATTCGCAAAAATAAGTGAAGGCGTTATCTTTGTTGTTGCGAAGCTAAGTTTCTCTAGATTGGCAACAAATCCACTATTCTGCTGTTTCAAATCTAAACAAATATGTCCGCCATGTTATTTAAAACTTAACCGCCCTTAAACAGCTTTTAAATTGCTGATAATTCTAAAAATATTGCATACAGATTTGCCAAAGGCATAAAAAACCTTAACCGGAAGATAAGAACAGCATAATTCAATCATTTTTAAAGCAAAAAGTGTACAATTTACAAACATATAAGAGTAAAGAAACTGAGATTACTGAGCCGAGTAGCAGAGTGGATATATGTAATAATAAAATTCCATAATCAAGAATACACTTAAAATTCTAACTGTATGTTCTTTTCATTTTTAATGGCGACGTTCTCTTATTTAAAAGTACGTGGAATTAAATCCACAGCCCCGTCGTCAAGTTGTTTTTCCCGCCTTTTCTACACGTACAGTTATAGAATGTTCTCGAGATATTTAAAGTGAACTGGATTGGCTGACGAGGCTGACGTCATTTTTTGGGAGCTCCGCCTTTTCAGAGGCTATAAAAAGGCTCGCAAAAGGAATATCGGGGCTTTTTCTTAAATGTCACGATGCAGTAAAATTCATACAAAAAGTTATTAGTAATTCTTTTTTATTTACTCTGGATATCTGATTTTCGTAATTGCTCTTTCTCCTGAATAATAATAAATGGATCCTGTTTTTTAAACTTATCGTCTGATTATTTAAGCTACGATTAAAGCTGATACATCATATATATATATAAATATATTTATATACGTTTGGTGCGGCCGATTGCAACCAAAATACGAGGTGCACATCTACATGTTATAGCAGTCCTATATACAAAATTTCAACGTTCTGAGGCTACTCGTTTTGAATTATGCGAGATACGTACATACATACATTCGTACAGACGCCACGAAAAATTCCCTTCAGAATTCATTTTAAAACAGTTTTATAATTTTTTTGGAGGAAAAGAGTCTTTATTCTATCCTTACGTACAGATGTCACGAAAAAACATCGTTAAATTGCATTCGATAGCGGTCGAAATGGATATTTTCGTTCAAATATGCTGCCTGAAACTTTTCGCGATTACAATACTTTCTTTTTACTTCGTACAAGAAAGTGAAAAGGAGAAAATAAATAAATAAATAAAAAGTGAAAATTTAAATCTAATAGAGTTCTGATATAAGTCTCCCAAATCGGTTCTTTCGAAGTTTAATCTGTTTTCTGAGTTTAAGCTGAGTTAATATAGTTTATCAATAGACATTATCAATAAAGATGACACAAGTAGAATAACGAAACATTTAATAGGATGTTTCGTTAGGTAAATATATATCGCTAGGTAAATATATATTTAGATTTCCATTGGAATATTACATATCTTCTGTCTACTTGAAAAGTTAAAAAATATAGAACTTCATTCCGTAAAAACATTGAATGCTTTTAAGTAGATATATCAGGAATGAAATACATTTTTATTTCAATCCATTCGATTCAAAAGTAAAAAAGTAATATACTTAAGAACTGCATCCCTCGCTTTTCAATAGCTTAGTTTTATTAATCTATAATATTCAGATTCAGTTTAAAAGATAAATATCTTCCATTTTGGCGAATGTAAACAGACTCGAATGAAAAATGAAACGACGTATTTACAGTGGATGACATGTAAAGTGAATCAACGCAAAATTGTGTTTCGAAACTAATAGCCCTTTCTGTCTAAAAAAGAAAAAAGAAAGAAACATTAGCCGTTGCCACTCGATAATACATGAGATCCTTTTACTGCCTATTGTAATAAATGTGCACTGAGCATCAGTGTATAAAAGAGATCATTTAAAAACTCTCTTTTATCTGTATTTTAAAGGAGTGGGGTACCTTTAAAAGGTTAAAATACGTCAAAGAACTTCAGAACTGAATATCTTTATAAATTAAGTAGGCTATAATATTTTGTATACATATTTCAGTATTCTTTATGCTGTGTTTTTTTTATCTTACTTTATGTTTCAGCTGTTACAATGCTTTAAATAAAGTAAAAATAATATACCTTCTGTGCCATCGACATAAAATTGTACGCACTACTCGCAGAATTACAGATAAACCAATCACTATTTTTAGCTGATTTTTTTAAAAAATCCAAATTAGAATACTGATACATAATTAAATTGATCTACTTTAAGCACAGTGTGCTGCCGGTTATCCGGGCTGATGTCGGAGAAGCAAGTCACGGATAATCCAAGCTGTCAATTTTCATCTATATTGTATGTGTCTATTTTAGGGGGAAAAAGTCATTAATTTTACGTTGATTTTGAGAACGTTTAATTACTTGTCGAATTTCACTGCGTATTTTTCGAAGTGTTGTTTTATCATTGTATTCGGATCCCCTTTGGTTGCCGATGTCCTGCAAAGTTTCAGCAAAAGTCCTTTCTGTCTCAGGACTATTGTAATTGTCAGTATCTTCTTTGCTTTTATCCTCAGTATCACTCTCTGCCATTTCTGTTCTTGTGACATTTGATAATATCACGAACAGTTTACTTACCAATTACATATTCTTCGGCGAATTTTATTGTCGATTCACCATGTTCTTTGATTAATCTAAGTTTTGATTAATCTAAGTTTTTATTTTAATGTTAAAGTAGCTTTCTTACTGTTAGTACTTTTACAGCGGTGTTTATTCATTTTTCAATTCTAAAATTTTAAATCAAATTTTTAAAAAATGAGGAGATAATGAGCAAGAAAATGCATACGAAAAAAAAACAAAAATCCCAGTGATCAACTGAAGGGATGCCTTCGACTATGCATATGCAGAATGAATTGTAAGAGGTAATCGTTGAAACTAAACCTCTAGACTCAATTCAGAAGTTTTTAGAGCATGATCAGACTGGTGCGAGCTTGTTTATTGCACACTCTTATGTGAGCGTGCGCGCACATAAGAGTACGTATAATCGTATAATCCTCCATGTGGATATACATGGTATAATCCTCCATGTGGATATTCAAACGAAAGTACACTGCATAATCGAATAGTATTTTCTTAAAAAGTAAAGTTTTTTAATTTGAGAACTCATATGACTATTTTTTAATATAAAATTAAACTTTATTTCTAAAATTTTTACTTTAGAATTAAAATAAGTAACCATTTTATATCGATTAAGTTTTATGCAATAGTCAAAATTTCTTGAAATTCTACCAAAGGTTTCAGAGAAGTTACACTCGTAAGCAGAAACATAAAAGTTTTGAAAAATCTTATGTTAAGGTTATAATTACCTTCACATCCTCTAAATGTACGCAATAATTGGCAACTTTATATAGATACAGTACTTGCACAATTTCTCAAAATTTCTTCAAATTCTAATCAGTCAGTCCAGAGAAATCATGCACACAAGCACTAAAATTATATTTTTATGAAAACCTAACTAAGACATAGATTGCTTTGGAATAGTGTGAGCACATTGTCGATTATCCGAGTCCGCATTATCCGGTTTGCAGATTATTCGTGCGTAGCGGTGTAGACGCATGCGCATTGAATGCAATGCTCAAAGTATGTAAAAGGTGTATCTAGCGCAAGTCCGAGCAGGCTGTAAAAGCCACTGAATTGCATCTTCAGGTTTAGTTTCAATGATTATCTTGCACAATTCGTGCTGTATGTGCATAACCGATTATCCAGTTCTCGAGTAATGCGGACATCGTTTCAAATATCAGAAGAATAGAAGAGGTACAGAGTGATACTAAAAATACAAGCGACGAAGATATTGACAATTACATTAATCTCGAAACAGTAATGAATTTTGTTGAAACTCTATTGGACTTCGTCGAGCAACAGGGATTCGCATTCATTGATAAAACAGCTCTTCGAAAAATGCATGCTGCAGGTCGACAAAAGTTTAAACTTTCGTAAGAACAAATTACTGTTTAAGTTACTGAGTATTTTTAAGCAATTCACACGTACACGCTTAATTCTTTCGAGTGAAAATTTAACGTCGTAGAAGAGGGATCGCCTTTCTCACTCGTTTTCGAATCAAAGAACCCGCCTATGATTTCTCGAAGTTTGGAAATTTGTTAACTTTAGCTTCCAAATAGCGGAGTTTCATACTTTAGCCTGGACACCAGAGAGATGAAACATTGTTTTTCCTTTCTCTAGTGTCGTGGCTTTCGTGCAATAAGGCGTACGCGCCCATGTTGGTAACCTGTTGAGGTACATTTCTTATTACGTGTTACTGGTTATTTATTTGAAGTATTTGCACACTGCAGTACAGTGTTATTAATAAAAGTATTTATATAATTTTTTAATATATATATATATAATTATTTCAGGATATTTTTCGTGTGATATAAAGAAAAGATACGCGAGAGCATAGGTGTGTGGTTTCATCCGATTATCGGGCGATATCTTTCACTCTCGAGAAGGGCGAACGGAAAGGGGTAAATCCTTTTTTCGGATGAGAAGGGACTATCATTTAATGGAGCGAAAATTCGATCCGTCCGGGTTTTGTGCCATTATGCCTCTAGAAGGAGGTCGGCTTTGAATAAAACTCTTTCGAATTTAGACAGTATAATATGCGTGAAAATTGATAGTTTGAGTTATCCATGTTGTTACGCCATTCATTGCTTGCCAAAAGAGCGCGCTCCTGCTATTCGTAAAAAGTTAAAAATAATTTATTTCTACTTTTAAATGAATGAAGTTTTCTGTGATTTTGTTTCAGAGATATGGCAATACCGATTATTATTATTTATAATTGTGTCCTAAGGATGTATAAGTGTGTTGTGTTTCCAGTTTGTACGTTGGAGCAAAAGTAAAATATTTATGATATTTATTGTCTAGAGTTTTGATTTCCAGCAGCCCATTCCACAAAGAGGTGAAAATAACATTTTTGGTGTCAGGAAGTGGAGTTAAGTGAAAATTTGGTGGTAATAATGTGTATCATGGTGTGAAGAGGTGAATACATGTTTTTCAATTATCTGTGATTTGCTTCTCCTGCAGTATCCCGAGATAATCGAAAGCACACTGTATTTGTATAAGCTTGTATACAGAAGATTTTTACTTATAGCTTAGAAGATACTAGGAATTTGATAAAATGAAAATGAAGATGCCCACTTGAAACCCAAATTTTTAATTTTAGACTACAATAACTCTAATATCACACTTCCAAAAATAACTGAAACTGAATGAGACGAACAAAAGGTTCGTTATAACGAAGTTTGATTGTAGTTACAAGCACAAATAATGAACAGAAAGAAACTTAGCAAACACGAAACAGTAATGAATTCATTAATGAAGCAAATTTACACATTATCAACAACGAATAGTGTCTTTTTCTTCTCTGTCACAACGGAAGCTATCTTTTATTCTCAAATCAGATAAAGCTACCTCCGAGCCGATTAATTTTATGTATGCGCAACACCTACTGTAAAAGCTACCGTATAACTCTTCATTTTCTGTACTTTAAGCAACATATGTAACGATAAACATGTCACGAAGAAATCCAACACTTATCTCTAGCTGAGATTTTTTTCTCCGTATTCGCCAACACTCGTCGAATGCTTGTCCATTTATAACCCATTTTTTCTTACTAATGTTCGTGATTTCTAGCCTCCCCCGGCTCCCTCCTTTCATAGCCAACTTCTTAGTAGTATATGACGTGTCTTTCAGAAGCCGATTTTACTCATTTCCATTGACGCCAACGAACGGGATTGAATTACAATCTTTTTTATAAGGCAAACTTTTTAGCTCTTGATTTGGCAACAGTGGTGCAGTATCATCAAAAGCACGAGTTATGGAGAGTGATTTCCGAGTTTTTATCTGGTGTTTTAATTTATGTATTTCGAGTTGGATGTCTGGGTGGTTACAGTTAAAGAAGCCGAAGTTATTCTGCACTTTAGATTTGGATCAGCACGTGATCTGCTCTCTGTATTACCCGCAAATGCACATACTGCAATGATTTTTTTCCGGTTTTCTGTCATGTTTTCTGTTTCATATCTGAATCATGAATTGCTGAAAGAATTCTACCATTTAAGTAAAGATTTATTAGCTGGTGCTTACATAAATTCTTTCATCGCTGTAATCTCTGGTAAATTAATATGTTCTTACTTCGTTTTCGTAGATGTGACTTGAATGTTAGGGTTATTTTGAACGCTGTTGCCGAGGCAGATGTAGAAGTTGGTAAATAAGTTTGTTTAGTTAAGGCTGACCACAGAACAGAAATTTTTCGTTCTATTTATGCAGGGAAAGGTTATTAAAAAGGAAAGGTTATTGAAAGGAAAGGGTTATTAGGATCTGAAGAGAAAAGTTATTAAGTTATTACTAGAAGCAGAGGTGCTGTTAGTCTCAATCCCCACTTTTTGGTTCGTATCGCTTTTCAGACAAAAACATGTTGCCACCCAATGTTATCACGTTATATTATTTTGAAAGAAATAATACAGCTTATATTAAAAAAATACGGCAATAGAAATGAAAGGGTGTCTTCAGCAAATATTATCATCATGTATGATTTTGGTAAACAATTAAAAAACAGCAAATGTTTCAGAATAAAAATTTCTGGAAAAAGCTTATCATTTGAATTTAGAAATATCGTTTGCTACTTTTAAATGAACTCTTCTTTCAAAATGTCACATGGAAACAAGTTGTGGATAAAAGGAATTTTTTTTTTTTTTTTCCCCGCTTTACCGAATTCCTATTTCGTAGTTCAAAAACGTAAAATGCATGATGTTAAAATTTCTGCTGGCAAAATAAGTAACATCATTAGGAAAATTAATTGGAAAGGCAAAAACTGTCCATTATTATTTCTAAGTGGAACGAAGACTCTAGAAGAATGCCCGGAAGGCGTATGAGCTGTTTTTTATGTTTCTACGTTAAATCGTTGGTAACGAGAGAAAATTCGCCGACGCAGATATAAGTTCCAAATCCTTTAAATAAATATGCATCAACAATAGATAAAATAATAAAAAGATTTATACAACTTAAAAAATCTGATGTGGACATCGCATGACTTCCTTGTACGGCTTATTAAATTACGCACATTTTTTGCTGCGCTTTATTTAAACTTTTTTTACTCGAATTTCATTAGAGATATATTTCTCACTCATGGCACTTCGCGGCAAGCTAAAAATATATAAAATCTCAAAACTTCTTCATCAAAAATTGTAAAACACAGAAAAACCTAAAGCACCAAATACACTTAAAACAGTTAAAAAAGAAATTTTTGCAATCAGAATTAAGAGTTTCTACTCTAAAACAAGCAATTCGGCTAACGGGCAGAAAGACAAAAGTTTGGCGTACAAAAATTTTGAGTTAACCATTTCACTGGGCTAAAAGACACTTAAGTCGGTGCACCAACTGATATAATTCACTATACTACTAAAAATTTCAAATGTAAACAAATAGCTGGCAGATTATAAGCCTATCGTCATTTACACTTTTAAATTGCTGATAATGCTACAACTATTGCATGCAGATTAATTAAAGACATATAAAACTTGACCGGAATATAAGAGCAACGTAAATTCATCACTTTTACAGCAAAAATACAATACTTCCTTTAGTTAGAAAAAGGAAGTAAAAAGCTAAAGAGTATAATGTTCACAAGCTTTTTGCCAAGGCATGTGGCTCAACATAGAGCAATTTGTAGAACCCTGTATGAAAACTATTTAGCAGAAGATAAATGGAAGTACATTTGTAATTCTATGAAGCATGGGTTTAAAAAAAGTCTATTTATTATTGCAGAGGAAAAGGAAAAGATGCATAAACATCTTCTGTCAATACAAAGAAAGTTTCAGTAAAGGTTTTATGATTGTCGCAAGTTTTCTTACAACGGGAAATAAAAAATAAGAAGGATGAAACGAATGTTACATCAGCGAATGTATCAGCGTATTATCAAAAGGATATTTAAAAAAGGAACGATATTTACAGAAGAAATTCCATTTCTTTATCCTAGTGTCTTTCAAAGTGTGAAACTTCATCAAGACAAAGCAACAAATCTTACTTCGGAAAAAAAAAAAAAAAAAAAAAAAAAAAAACTGCATTCTTTGAAAAATAAAGACTGAGATAGGTATTGCATATATATATGTAAGAAAAATAAAGAATATGTAAAAGGTTAAATTAGTAACGTAAATTTCTTTTCTCAATTCTAAAAATAGTAATCCCTCTCTGCACTGCGTCATTTCGAGACTATGCTATGTCATATGATTCTTACGTAATTATGGTGATGTAAATTGAACTAAAACTCAACCAGCCAATTGTAATTTTACAGCAATATTAACAGTCCAATCAAAATGCTTTGAAAACCAAAACTAACTCAGTTTGACGTAAGATTTCATCCTGAACATTACGCACTTGCTTTCTACGCTTTGTCTTAGCTGGACTGCAATCTGTTTGCAGCTACTTTCTTGCTGCAAAGTTATCAAAAATGTAAGCCTTTTGGAACAGGCACATTTAATGTGCCGACTTCACCGTTATGCTGGGCCAGTCTTATGAATGTTTCTGTTTTTCGAACAGTGGCCGACTTGTATAAAGGTGCCTGCACTTTTAACAAATTAAAATACGTAGGTAACCATAAAGTGTGGAATTTTTATGAAGGTTGTTTTTAGGAAGTTTGGAAAAAAAGTCAGAAATTAAATTGATCTTCATGAGGCTGATATAGGAACACCCTTGTGAAGGTTTCTGCTTTCGGAACCATGGCTAACTTGTGTTCATAAAGGTGTCAGCACCTTTATGAACAGACACCATTAAACAGCAGTTGCATTTGAAGAAGAGTAGTTTACATAACGCGTATAAAACATTTGACTTAATTTTCTTAATAGTCTGTCTATTTCTGCTCTGTTAGTATGCTCGGCAGCTAATTAATTAACTAGACTGTCGGAATCAGCTGGCATTTTACAGTCATTTAACTTAGTCCTAAAATACCTAAACTCATTCTCTGAAGTCAATTTTCTGCGAAATAAGACTTCGCAATGCACTAGAAGCACACTGCTTGTAACGTTGGCACACCGAGTCGTAGGAAATCCAGCGACCAGCCAATCATTTGGTGAGCATTCTCGGCAGTGCAACTGAGGCAATAAATTCTTAACGAAGCGAGTAATGAAGACAACCTAGAAAAGTAATTCTTCCCTACGTTTAAAAACAGTTACCGCTCCGACGAGCTGCATTGTTTTCTTGTCCGGATAATTCAGTCAACTTGCCTCCCAACCAACGCATAAAAAATTCATTCCGCTTTTGTCTCGTCTCCTAAATTCCCTAGTGTCGCTCAGGGACGGTTGGCAATTTTCTCTTTCAAGGAGAAGAAAGATTGAAGCAACCGAACAAAATAAGCATTGAAACAATCCTAAAAATTTTTCAACTTCTAAGTGCCCTTAACTGGCATAAGATCTTCTTAAATGTCATTCAGGATTGTGAATTCGTGAGGAATTATTTTCCGCTATGCGTTAACAAGCCCATATTTCATGTGTACCGAATATCCGATCAGAAAACAGCTGAATTTTTTTTTATAAGGTGAACATTTTTTATTAACAAAAAATATTTTAATGAATTTTAAATTAAAAAAAATGTTAAACAGTTGTTATAACTCACCTAAACAATGTTATAGGAATATAAGCAATAATAAACATAAATAATGTTATAAATAAATTATATCGCAAAGGAAAAAAATCTTATTTATCAGTATTTTCTCACTGAAATCTAAAGTTTTGTACCTGCAAAACATTTTTGTTGGTTACACTTTGTAATTAAAATACATCGACAGCTAAATATTAAATTCTCGAGCTGACATATCTTTCAAATAATTTTAACATGCTTAATTGATCGTTAAATAATTTACTTTAATTAAGTTAAAAATAAAGCGGCCGAGCATTAAAGCCGCTGAACACTGGCAGTTTGGTCCGATATTCGAATACCGCGGACGGGCTGGCTATATGGGTGTTTTCGTGGTTTTCCCCATGTGTAACGTGTGTACTAGACAATTTCCCTTAAAAAGCCTTCCATGAAGGCATCCCTTCCCTTAGATAGCCTTCGAGGCTTTGCTGTAATTACATAAACCAAAACCAAACTAAGTTTTTAGAGAAAATTTACCAAATGGGAGAAAAATAATCAATAACGGCAATCTACTCTCTTTCTCTTATTTGTTAAATATTTTTTTCGTGGCAAAACTAAAAGTACATGTTTATATGCAAATAATTACAAATTTCTTTATTTCTTACTATAGGTTGTCCCTCGATGACGTTTCGATTCTGACAACGTTTGCAATCTTGGAGAGAAATTACTGGAAATTAGCTTCATCACGGATTACAGATGTTAATTAGTCATTCGGGTTCTATTCTTATTAATTTCAACGGTTAAAATAAGCTGTTCTCATACAAATGTATTCCCAAACAAAGCGGTTTTCCTCAGGATAAAAGTTTTCAACTGAGCTTATTTAATTTTTGGCAAGAGTATGAATAAAAGTTCCCAAATCTATGTTTTCAAATCTTTGAACACGATTTATGTAACAATGCAAATTACTTTACTTCCTTTATAGATTTTCTGGTGCGTTATTCCTGTTTGTTTCTAATGGCAATGAAAATAACGCGGCCTTCAAATAACTAAATCTTAAAATGTTTGGAAAATCGTATTTGAAAATGCAGTCATAAAAAAATTACCCCCTGTATTAACCCCTAGTGGCCTATCCGCTCAACCAATCGAAATTAAATTCCAGATATTGTTATTTCAAAGTATGCGTCGGAGGCTGTGATGATTTAAAACAACAGAGCACCCTTATGGTTAGAGTGGGAAAATTTCGAGATTTTCGAACGGTACCACATTTTCCCTGAGAAAACTGATCAGCGCCCACCTTTGTAGATAATGACGCACTGCCTACGAGAGATTGTTGACAACAATGACGAATGCAACAACGCACGAGGAATCTGTATAACTTCACGTTTTATGGAATCTTTTCAATTATGACAATCTCGTGGATTTCATGTCTACACCTTAGATATTATAAGGTATTTCTCCCGCCTTCGTAGCGTGCCTTCGTGGTGTGGTGGTCTGCACGCTGGGCGCGTATTCCAGAGGTCCGCGGCTCGATTACCGTTGCTCATTTTTCACATCTCCTGCTTCCAAAAAATACCTAATATCTAATAATAATGTCATATAGTCCAATAACCAAAAATCCATCGGAATGAGGTTGGGGGTCGGAGATGGCCACGAAACTGCGAAGTTCCGTGAGTTTACTCTATCTTGAAACGTTGTACACTTTGAAAACTTGTAATTCCACTAAAATTCCCCCCTCCCCTTTATTCTCTTGTGTTACCATTGGTCCTTTTGCTCTTCTTTGAAATTTTACAATGCTCTTCTTTGAAAATGTTTACGACGGCATTTTTTTTATATGGCATATGTGTATCTTTCCAACACTATTAATGTTTTTCAATGCGCTAAATAATTTGCGCGAGAAAAAGTGGGTACTGCCATACGAGAATTTCGAAATTTTTTCGCTGTATCCGTAATTCTGAGAGCTCTGTTGTTTTAAATTATCATAATCTCGAGCTCATACCTTCAAATGACAATACCTGAGATTTCATTTTAAATGGCTGAGCGGATAGGCTGCTAGGGATTCATATATGGGGAAGTTTTCTTATGACCATCCTGTAAAAATTTAGAGGTCACAGTGATTCTTCGCTCAGTTACACTCGTAACGGCTGAGTGCGTTTACAAACTACGCACATTTTTTTTTTTTTCTTTTTGCTCTTCTTATTCTTTCTCTTCGCCTTTCTAAATCATACTAAACACGATGCTGATGTCATTGCTAACGCTGTAACTAATAATAATCAACAAGACTTGTTATCGGTAAAATCAGGGATTTTTATTAGGATTGCTGGAAAGAGAAATGGAACATTTCGGAAAAAAAAAGAGAGATTATTTGTTGAACTTTGTTCTAAAAGTTCTAAAAGTATGAGAATTATTTGCGATTTTGATTACAATCAGATACTTATTGGACACAGGAGCTTCCCGGCGTACCTAAAAAAAATTAATTTGCAAAATAATAGTCTGTGTAATTTTCTAGTGTCGAAGGAAATGCACGACATTTCGTCCAAGACTGCGTGTTATTGCAACATGATAGGGAAAAACATGGCAACCCAAAGGAATTCTATTGTTGCTGGAAAGAGTTTAGATTTGCAGAGGATCTGATAAATTTTATAAATGGCTTTAAAACAATATTGGGAATTTTGATTTCACGTTTTTAACAGCATTTTTGTTTTAATCTGTGTTGGGTGTGCTGCGTTACCATGAAGCTGATTGTTATCGGCCAGGAGGGTTGCAGCACACTCGTCGTATTATATTACATTACGTTATTTAACACTCTGTAAATGTGAACATTGATGAACTGACTGTGCTCACGGCACACACATTTTTTTCTCTTCGCTTTTTTCTAATATAAAGTTACATAATTTTAAAATTGCTAACTTTACGATTTGCCAAATGGTGATCATGAATATTTCGGTATAACGCCAAAGAAGATATTCAGATCGTAAATTTCTCTCTTTTTTGTTTTTCATTTTCTTCTTCTAGCTTTGTATTTTGCGTTAGTTCTGTGTTTCTGGAAAAGAAATTTACTCAAAATGATTTTTTGAGGAACCTACTGACACTGCTACATGAAGAGGGGAGAATAACAGAAAATTCTTATCAACTATTTCTTCCAATGCGCAGGGGGGAGGAGGAGGAGGAGAAAAATTCTGTCGCACCCTTGGGAGACATGGACAAGGGTGCACGATTGGGACACCCTTGTCCTCAACCTGGTGCTCATCGATAGTCATTAAGGTGACAGGAATACCCATTGAAAAAGCAATTAACTTAAATGTTTGATTCGAGCACCAAAATGGCCCCTCCCTTGAGCTGGATTTCGAATTAACTGTTAATTGAATTCCAGGAATTCGTCGGTATCGGAATGGAAAGAGATTAAGATCGTTTCCCCTCTCCCAAAATCTCGAGCCGTTTCCATGTATTTCGATTTCGAGGAAGATGGGAAACGGTTGTCTCGTTGGAAGTTATTATCCTAATCAATATGCATTGAAAGATATGTTCTTTCATAAGGTTTTCCTATCGAGAAGTAATTTGGAAGATTCTGATAAGTTTCATTTGGTATGGCTGAGGGCTTTTCAAAGAGAAGATTTTTTTTAAAAGTTTTATTAATCTTCTATTTTATATTTTTCATTTTGATGTTTATTTAAGAAAATTAATCATAAAAAAATGCATTTTTTATTTCGGAATCGTTCACAGAACGCCGTGCAAAATACATTTGAATGCGAGAAACTCAAATTTGGAAACTTTTCTGAGATAGTTATTATTTTAAATGCTTACTTTTTGGCTTTTGTTGTGCAATAGTTGTTCTTGAGGTGTCAAGTTTTTTTAGCAGTTCTGCTTTTTCTTTGATTCGAAATTTAATTTGGGTAGTATTGGGTAAGTATTTCCACTGAGCAAATCTTATCATCTTTAGTTTACCTTTCACGTGGCCTCTCAAATTCTCAGACTAGTGCCATTTGGCAAAAAAAAAATATGATCTGCAGTTTCTCCTTCAGATATGATCAGTCTGATAATCGCTCAACAAACGAGCAGTTTGGAAGAAGTTTCCAATAATTTAATTGCGGAAGTTTTTGATTAAAGCGAAGACATTTATTTATTTATTTACCATCAGATGAGATCAGATGAACATTCAGCTTTTATGCTCAACTGATGGAATCATCTATCAACTGTGTTTTTATATATAAAATACAATAAAATTTTAAAATTTTGATAATTACATAATAAAAATTAAATATCAAGAAATAAATATATAAATACATAAATAGATAAAATAAATAAAAATTTAAAATTTAGAATTCGATAGAAGCCTAAATACAATGTTGTTATGTATGAAGTCAATATCGTATTAGAATTTTGAGAATTACATAATAAAAATTTAAAAACATTAAATATATAAATACATAATACCTAAATAAATATGTAAGTAAATGAAACATAAATACGTAAGTAAATACTTAAGAAGATCATTACAAATTTTGAAAATGAACAAACAACATAATGTATGAGAATAGTAGGGGCTGAGAATTTAAGTTTTGTAAAGAATTTAGAATAAGAGTATAGTTTTTTATTATGGAGAGTGAAGAGCAGTAATTGAATAAAAGTTGATGAGAAATAGTATTTGAATGAATTAGGATGACTTGAATGAAAAGTTCGTGGAAATTCTTGATAGAGAGTCATTCTTGAGTAAAGGTCTTGACTAATAAGCTTGAGTTGAGACTTTATTAATATATTAAAGAGATGGAATAAGAAAATATTCTTAAATTTATGATTGAGCTTGAGAGATCTTGAAGATGTATTTAAGTAAAGATGTTCTTGAGTGAAAGCATGGAAATGTATTTTTAATAAGTAAGTAATTAAAATGACGTAGGGAAAAGGATGGCGTACTAAGTAAGGTATTTGAACATAGAATAATATGATTTCAAATTCCTTTAAGATGATCGATGTTTGAGAAGATATAATTTATTATACTTTGAAGATGATTTATTAGAATATTACTTGTTAATAACTGTTGAAACCATAACTGAGCAGAAGTTAAATTGTATGCTTTAAGGTGATAATCTTTAGTAAGGTTGCAGTGAAAGAGATAATGATCTTTTGTGCCTGCCTTCCCACAGGTACAGAGATTTGTATGGTGCAGTCCTAATCTATGAAGGTATTCTGTAAATGGACCATGAGCTATTAGGAAAAATGTAATTGAACGGTTGGTAGATATTAATGATTTGGAAGGATTTGATATTAAAGTAAAAGTTCTTCTGCCGGTTGTTGCTAAGTACAGGTTTGCTCCCATAATTGCATTAATTCTCTTTCTAATTTTGTTTTTAGTAATGATATTAGATATGGAATTGAGTAATTTGGAAGGGAAGAATTGTTTGCTGCCTCGTTTGCTAGTTCATCTTCGAGCTCGTTGCCACTATTACCGATATGTGCTTTAATCCATTTAAAATGTGGTTTGTTATTGTTTTGAAATCTAGAGAGTAGAATATAAATTTCTTGTACAACAGGCGATCGACTGTGTCCAATTATGGTTTGAATACAAGGATGCACTATTAGAGAGAATTAAGGACGGTATAGAAAGTTCTTTTGAGAAGCATATGGCTTCTTTAATTGCAAAAAGTTCTGCCTGAAAAACTGAGTTGTTATTGCTTAAATGAATATTCCAGTTTTTAATATTTGAATTTTTTCGGAATGCGCAATATGCACTACAGACGCCTGCGTCAGATTTCGAACCATCAGTATATATGGTGAGTTCATATTTATTGAGTTCAAAGTTTCCCAATAGCGATTTTGTGTAAAAATTTGTAGGATGCAGCTCTAAGTTGTGTTTAGATCTTCAAAGTCTGTGAGTTGAAATACATTATTATTCATTATGCTTTAAATTCTTAATTTTGAAATTCTTACTTTATTTGCTTCTTTTATTAGAGATAAAGTTATTGGGGGATGCCTGTTATTATTTGTAGAGCACTAGTTGGAGTAGTTCTATATGCTTTTGCTAGAGCGAGGAGAAAAGGTCTTTGGATCGAGAGTAAATGTTTCTGAGCTTGGAAGTTCAAGGTTAAACCCTAGGCGGAAGCTCCATATAGAAATATTCTTTCAATAACTGTTATGTACCATATTTTTTCTCATTTCGAGGAAATGCCCCAAGTGCTTGCTGTTACAGATCGAAGATAATTCTGAAGGATTAAAGTTTTGTTTTTGAGATAGTGAATATGGTAATGCCAGGATTGCCGAGTATCTAATACTATTCCAGGTATGTCCCAGGTCTTATCAATTTTGATTTTTTGTTGAGAAATTTTGATTATTGGCTTTCTTAGGTTTTTTATGGAAGTACCTCTTTTTGGAATATATAGTGCTTTACATTTTGTAGTTGAAATTTTAAGATGAAATATATCTTTCCAATTGTGGAAGATTTAAAAAAAAAAAAAAAAAACTGGAGTTAATTTCTATTGATTTCTGACTACTTGTGTTCACAATGAGAAGAAAATCATCTGCATATGCTTGGATAGGGTATGGTTAATATTGTCATATACTTTTAAAACTTCGTTTGCTATAAGATTCCAAAATGTAGGGCTTAAGCAAGACATTGAAAAATTTATCAGTATCGGTAAAGATAAATTAAAGAAAGAAATAAAAGAAGGAAATCCGAAAGGATTTAGATTTTAACGTTGCGCCGCAGGTTTCTTAAGGTTCTTTATGCTTTTGCTGAACGTCGCAAGTTCTCAGTGACGAGACTTGAGCTCGATGTTGGACTCATTCCTGCTAACGTAGTTTACTTGTCAATTCCTACGTAGGTCAACAAGGAAAATTTTTATTTGAATTACTTTTTATTGACATTATTAATATTTTTCGTTTCTAATTTATGAAGGTGATGGTGGTCAATAATTTGTCATTCTATCCATATTTTATAATGCTTCATTATTGCAAGGAACCTTTCCAGTGAGTTTCGAGCAGTCCGGTTCTTCAATTAATATTCCATCTAATGATTTCACCCGACTCAAGCGACATATGCTTGACCTCTGCGAAAAGCTTTCGTAAGAAGCTTTTCTTGGCGCTTATTTTTTTTTTTTTTTCTCTAATCGTCGCTTGCTTTGTGTTGCAATTTATTTTCGCTTTCTTTCTCCGTTTGTGAAGCAAGGGACATTTTAAAGGGTTAAATATTAAACATATATTATTATCACGTTAGCATAGAAATATGGGAAGAATTTAATGGGACATTTCATTCGCTTCATCCAACTCTATAAAACTACAATTCTCTAATTCCATACACTTCAAAAATCTTTAGAACTCTGTCTTACTGTTGCCACTTATTTTTGTTAAATATTACGATCCCATTTATCGCAGTCACGTACTATTATTTATAAGTTGTTATAAAATTAATTTTTACAGCAAGTGAGAATTCCTAATAAACGGTCATTATTTGTAAGTCTTATAATATATCTAATAAAAACAGAATATCTTTAGTTCTGATAAACAGGCATAAATAAGTAGGAATTGACTTTAATATGTGAAAAAATTGTTTTAACATCAAGTGTCATCCATTACAAGTTTAAAAATATGTATTTGAACTAGAGTGAATGAATAAAAAGTATTTTATTAACGATTGAAAATTTGAACAAGATATAGGGAGAGTGTGAGCTAATAGTAGAAATTTAATAAAGCACTGCTTTCTTGGCATTTATGCCACAAAAGAAAAAACACAAAATATTTAAAAACAACATATTTTTAGAATTCCCGACAGAGTGTTAAGGAGTTGCCATACTTTTTTTTTATATTCCCTATATTATTTCTTATGATTGAGTCCATCTAGTATCATTTCGTAAAAATATTTAACATTTCTCTTAGACATCTTATGATTCTAATGCATTCTTGTTTAAATAATCAGATTAAAAAGTCAAAAAAGTATTTTTAAGAACTCCGTTTATTGCTTTTGTGATCACTTAGTTTGCTACTCAGTAACAGAAAGATCAAATTTGAAAATTAAATATCTTATGTTTTACTGAATGGCAGCACGCTGATGTGTGAAGATGATAAGTACTCAGTTTGAGGAAGTGTCAACACATTGCTTTCACATACCTGAATTTGGAATTAAAATTGAAAGATACATATTTTAAAGTTTGTCGAATGGCAACAGTCTGGCGCGTCGGAGATAAAAATGTTTTATTTTGAACGGCGTTGATACTTCTCCGAATGGTGTTGCGAACCATGTCACCGAGTTTGTTAGACAGCAGTTACTTGTAAAAAATATGAAATAAATCAATCAAAAAATTTTTAAATTCAAAATCAGACATCGAGGTGCCCACGTTCACGTGAAGACTACATACATTCAAAATCTGGGGGGTCTCTAAGTGCCTTCGTTTTTCCACAATGCGAGAAACATACATACTTAAGTACAAATATCTTACTGATTTATTTAATCCATTATTTAATTTTTTCCTAAAAATAATGTATGGCGATAATTTTTGGTGGCAACTATTTTATAAGTCATGAGCACAAAAGTGAGTTTGAAGACTAATAGCACCACTGGTGCTAAAAGTTTAACGAATTTTTCATAAACTATCTCAGCAGCTGGCGGAAATCACCTTTGACCCCCCCCCTCGAGGTATCATCTCAATGATAAGGTGACTCCGAAATTCAGAGTTCCGGTCAATCTCACGGAAGCCGACTGCCCACGTGACCGGGTTCACGCTCACGATTGTCTCTTCCTCTTCAGCGTCACGATCTTTCTCCCGATCGGGAGTCTCAGGAGCAGCTGCCTCCGTTTGCGCATGCGCAGGTGTCTTTTCTCACGTCACGATGACCTAAGCGACGTATTCTCTCACGCTGATTGATTTTGGAAGAAGCGGGTACGCAGCGCCGGTGCATGAGGGGGAAATGGAATGAAATCCCATTAACACCGTTTATGGGGATGAGCAGAAAGTTTACACGCAAAGATCCACCCCGATGCCGAAAAATCAGTTTGCCTTTGTGCGTCCTCTGATGGTCAAGCAGAAAGGGAAACTAAAAATTATTTATAGTAGAGCTAATCGCGCGAACAAACTGAGGGAAAATTCAAATATTTTCGTAGAAAATTGCATATTTGTAATTTTTTTTAATATTAAAGAAATAAAAAATACTAAATAATTTAAAAAAATCTGAAAGGCTTCAGATTTTTAATTACGTCTAAAGGAGCGTTTTTTTAACGTTTTGTGTGTTACCTTTATTTATTAAATATCGTTCTTTGCACTTAAACTGTAAAATTCAGTTCAACAGCAATGTCGCAAAATAATTTTAAAATGAGCATATCTGTAGAATTTCCGATACACAGTTTCGCGCGCTTGTGATAAAAAGGTCCCCCCACACACACACACACAAAGAGTGTTGCCATTGCTCGCTTTTAAATCGTTGAGTTTGTTACTCAAAAATTTGCTAAAGTTTTACAAAATATGAAATCGATAATACAACAAATTTCAAATTTATTGTTCCTCATGCCCATAGTCGTAGGAGGATTACGTCATTCAAAATTCGATTGCTCTATGTACCGTTGTTTTATCACAATGCGAGAAATATACATACATTTACGCAGATTTTTCATTATTTAATTTCTTTAAATATAACACAGAGCGATAATACTTTGTGGCAACAGTTTGAAAAGTGATTCGCCGTTTGCAGTGAATCGATGCAAAATTGCTAAACGAAAACAATAGTTCTTCAGGAACAAAGCCCCTTTGGACTAAAAAAATGCTAAAACTTGGTATCTGCTTACTATGGAACAGTATGGAGTAGATTATTTTCAAAGATATTTGTACTCTGCATTAAACAAGTGGGTATTAATGGACACGATACGGTCAGTAGTTTATGGCCGACAAAAGAGTAGCAGACTAGAACAATTACTTGCAGGAAATTTGTACTCAAAGTGTTCTAAACAGAGCTTCTGATAAAATTGGATGACCTAAACAAAACTAAGGAGAAATCGACAAAAGTTTACTAGGCAGAAAAAGAAGCAGGTCGAATACTGATTGCTTATTGAATAAAAAAGCATCAGTTCCTTAAAAATTCCGCATAAACGAATGGCGAAATTTGACGGAATCTTCGCTAACTTTCATGGTTCGATGGCAGCCAATTTTTATGTTCGATGGGATAATACGTAAGTATCGAAAATTACTTCAGAGGTTTATTTCTGTTGTTGCTACTGGAGACGAAACAGACCGATGGAAGCAGAGATGCTTTGTACCTTTACAGCTTATTCTGAAGTACAGTTTCCATAAAGAAATTCTAAATATTGTATTCCTTCTTGGAATTTTCCTAACAATTTCTGTAAGTATTATTTTGTTACGAGAGGAGATTTTCAAGATATAAATCGGTCATGGATCACTTATGACCTTAAAATCAATACATTAAGTGCCACGTAACGTGATCGCAGTTAATCTTATCATTCGAATATCGTTATCGAATGGCCGAAGCTCCGGCTGTTTGCAAACGAAAACATGGAAATTACATCTCTGTTGCGCCAGAAATAGAACAAAGAGATCACCAAATCGGATTACATAACGCGATAAACTTCTGAAGAAGGAGATGACAAAATACCTAATGAACAGTTCAAAAAATTAAGCTTCACTTAAGAATTCGAGACAGTCAACTGTCAATTAAAATGCTATGAAATTAAGATATTATATCTTTGTAGTTACATAAATTTAGGTATAATCCATTGCTATTTTGAAGAGTATTCTTTCTCATCATTTATTCTTATCAAAATAATCATGGGAAAACATGATCACGTTAGGCGGCACCTACTGAATATCGTATTTAATAAACTGACTATTACTGAATATTGTATTTAATAATATTGAATATTGCATTTAATAAAACACTATACTGTCTAGAGAAAAGCAACTGGAATAAAGAAACAAATTTCTTGAATGACATCGCCAGTACTGCTAACCAGAAAATAAGCAAAACAGCACTTAAAAATTTTGGAATCACATCCCCCCCGAAAGCAACACAGAGCTTTTATTTATTTCCATATACATCGTTTGGCATTTTATAGACTATATTTCTTGGTGTGCATTGAGAGGGGCGGTAAATGGAGCGCCTCAGGCGGCAAAAGCTCTAGCCACGCCGCTGGCTATACCGCACAATATGAAGCTAAGCTTTCCATTCAGTGGGCCCATTTATACCAGCAACAAGTTTATTTATGCCTGGCTGTTAGTGGATTTTCTCCCATTGCCGCCATGGAATGCCAAACTCTTTATGCGCTTGACAGGAAATTAAACAAAAAAGAATGAAGCTGTCAACTTTAAGCTAATCATTCTGATCTCCCCCCCCCCCGTCTGGCGGTAGAAAAGCTATTACAAATGGTAGTTACAATAACCTTCCCTTTGTTTATGGGATGCGGTTACTTGTTTGGCGATCGGGGGACGGATTCTAGATTCTTTAGCCTGAACCTTCCGCCCCCGGGGGTCTGGCCGTTGCGTGGTGTTCCCATATGCCCCATCCGAGATGGAACATCTGCCTCCGAGCATCACTCACATACGAAAAATCTTCCACCTCCCTTCGCTTCAGGATCAGGAAGAGCGCCAACAAGAGGTTGCTAAGTAATTTTTATTTGTCGCCAAAATCTTTGAAATAATTGGTGTTTAATAATAGCTAATCTCCAAAATTACGAAATTGGGGTAACATCAAAATTACCAATCATAACTTTCTTTGTGGGTTGAGATAAAAATGATAGATTATCTTAAAAACGGACAAGATTCAAATCTGTGGCTAAAGAGCTTGGTTTGAATGAACGGGTGAGAACCATTAAAATAAGCGAAGCTACTAACAGTCAGTCGCTGTGTTCTGGAACAAAAGTTAGTGCATGATCAACATCATACTCGCTATGATAAAATAATAATATACAAAGAATGTTATGATAGGAAAAATCTGATGTGGACACCACATAACTTCCTTTTACGACGTATTAAATTATACATACCATTTGCTGCACTTCATTTAAACTTATTTCCTCGAAATTATTCTAACGTAATTAACTGATCCCTCAAGGCAAGTTGATAATGAATCAAAGTTGCAAATTTAGAAATCAAATATCCTGCTCAACTTTTGTTGTATTGAAGTCAAACTTCTTGTATTTTTATTTTATCACAGCGAGTATGAACGTTTTCCAAATATAAGTATAGAAAATGGAAAACAGCATTAAAAGCAGATTTCGTGATTTCTGCCAAACTGATTTTTTTAAATTTTATTCTGCATTTATTTACGGACGTGACAAACACACACAAAAAAGTAATAATAATAATCGTATAATAATCGCAATAAAAAAATCTGAAAGGTTTCAGATTTTAAATTATATCCCCCCAAATGAGCGTTTTTTCAACATTTTATATGTTATCTTTATTCGTAAAATATCATATTCTTAGCACTTAAACCATAAAATTCAGTTCAAGAGCAATATCGCAGAATAGTTTTAAACTGAGCATATCTTTGGAGTTTCCGATACAGAGTCTCGCGCTTTGGAGATAAAAATGTTTTTTCTGTATAATGTTGCCATTGCTCGCTTTGAAATCCTTGAGTTTGTTAATCAAAAATTCGTTAAAGTTTTACCAAATATGAAATAGGTAATAAAACAAATTCCAAATTTCAAAGTTGGGCTTCCACATGCCCATATTCGCAGTAGGATTACGTCATTCAAAATTCGATGGCTCTAGGTATCGTTGTTTCATCACAGTGCGAAAAATATGCATACATTTATGCAGATTCTTCATTATGGAATTTCTTCAAATATAATACAGGGCGATAATATTTGGTGTCAACGATTTGAAAAGTGATACAGCCTTTTAAAGTTTTCGACACAAAATGCCAAAACGAAATTAGTCTTTCAGGGCAGTTTTTTTTTTTGACTAAAAATGGATTCAGGAACAGTCAAAATTAAAATTTCCTTTGACATATGATTTCTGAAATTTTGTTCGACTATAATACTTTCTTTGTTTCATATTAGAAAGTGAAAATGGACAAATCTCTAGTAATAGGGATAGAAGACAATACGCAAAAAGGAATTCCCACAAATATCAGCATTATTAACAGATAGTTTTGAGATTTTATGAGCAGATAAAGGAACGGGAATCGGGTGATGTTATAAAAACTCCATTTGTCAGTCAGAGGGCTGAATAACTGAATTTTTGTTTAATCCAGTAAAACCTAAAATACGAAAAGAAATATTCCACAGAATATCTCAACTGATGAAAAGGATGCCATAACAGCTGGACATAAATGGGTATGTGTATTATCTGATTGTGAATAATTTTTATCACATTTTTTTAAATTAATTTATATAATGTCAATATTTTTCATAAAATTAAGATATAATAAATAATAACGAATTTTATTTTTTGAAATATTGAATTTATTTTTAAATAAAAAATATGGTGCTTTACGAAAAGTACAAATTTGAATTTACTTTAGAAATAGAGGGAATTTAATACATAATATACAAAAAAGTAATATGAAAAAAGCTTACTTTATAATGCACACATGTGTGCATATTGCTAATGTTAAAAAGAACTAAAAAAGCTCCTGAAATATGAGAGCTGTTTCGAAATCTCTAGACAAATTAACAATGTGAAAAAATTACTACATACACAAGATAGAAGGAATAATGGCAAATAGATTTTACAGCTCCCAGTACATCTTCTTCAGGCGGCTGTTGTAACGAGAAACATAAACAATAGAGCCTCGTTCTGAACTCACAAATGCGCAAATATATGCAGTTAATTTCTACATATAATAAAAGAAAGAGTCTGTTTGTGTGTCAGTGTACGTGTCTTTGCTCGCGCTGCGCGTAAGATAATAGACCCACGGCTACGAAATTTGGTACATAGGTGCATTTAGACAACAGCCAATGCACCTCGAAGCGATATTTTCGAAATTCGAATTCGAATTTTTTTTTTATTTTATGTTTTGTGACGAAATCGCTTCATTTTGAGACATAATGGGCTATAGGAAAGCGAGATTTTACTCTACACTTCATTTTCACATCGTCATGAAACGTAAGCACTTAGCTATTTTATTTTACGAACTTAAAATAAATCTCGTGTTTCAATAAATCGGTTAAATACGAATTTATTTAGCAAAGTGAGCTTAACACCTTTTCCACTGGAGTTTTTCTAAAAAAGTTTATTTTTAAAAATGTACAGTTTATTTTTCTTTGATTTTTGGACACGTTAAACTTTCATCCTTGTGACTGCTTTTACAAAAAAAATTTTGGAAAAATGATAATATTTTGTATTTTTTAAAACATTTTTAAATGAAACTTCCGAGTACACTTCTCGCATCTCACATCTTTAAAAATGTGATTTTGGCAACAATTTTCCTGTGTTATTGTTCTTGATAGATTTTTGATGAAATCGCATCATTTTGAACAGTTTCATTCTTTTAGAAATATGGGTTTGGCAACAATTTTTCATCGTATTTCTTATGTCACTGTTTTTAAGAGATTGGCATATTTCATTTTCGTTTTTTTTTATCATATCTATTGCTTTTTTTTTTTTTTTTTTTTTTTGATAAAGTTGTTCAGCAGAGTAAAATTCTGCGCGGAATTTTTTGTTTTTTGAGTTTCTTTCATGTTATTTTTTTGCTTATTTCACTGTTTGTAAGATATTGAAAAGTTTTGCATGATTTTTTTTTTTCAACGGAAAGTTGGTTAATTTTTTTTATTAGGATAATTACTATTTGCATTAAGGGGTATAGCTTATTTCATTGTATTTTTTTCTCTTGAAAATATAAGATAAAATATCGTTAATTATGCTTTGCTTTTCAGAATTTTTTGTTTTTTGCATTCTTTTATGTTATTTATTGCTCATTTCACTGTCACAAGATATTGAAAATTTTTGAGTGATTTTTTTAGGAAACAAAGTTCTTAGCCTCTTTTATACCATTTGAGTTCTTAAGATTTTGCAAAGGGAAGTTGGTTAATTTATTTATTAGGATAATTAATATTTGTATTAAGGGATATTGCTTATTTTGTTATAAGTAATAACTTTTTTTTTATGAAGTTGTTCTGCAGAGTAAAATTCTAAGCAGTTTTTAAATGTAACATTTGGTGTTTCCTTCATCCATTTTTCCGGTACATTTAAAAGCCAGACGAAGGCTGGCAGCGAAGCTGCTAGTTTAATATATTTGGGTCTGATGGACGAATTAATACGAAACAAAATCCTAATTAAAATTTGAAAAATACCTAAAGGCACAGGAGTAGAGGCAAAATGATTTGGGCATGTTTTGATGCCTTTGGAATGAGAAATTTAGAGTTTATCGAAAATAATATGGATAAATATAAATACATAAATATTCTTAATGTAAACCTGAAAGCTTCAAGTAAACTTAGAATGCAAAATGCATTCAAGTTCTATCTCGGTAAAGATCCTAAGCATACAGCTCTAAATGTTCCCTTGTAATTATACTACAACTGCCCTGAAATTGTCGAAAATCCATATTCTTCAGTCTTAAATCCTATGGAACATGATTGGACTAAGTTGGAGAAAGAAATAAAAAAATTTGAAATTTTTCGAAAGCTCTACGAAAGCAGTTTTTAGTTGAGAATAGAACAATGGAGCATTCTTACACTCAAAAATTAGCTAAATACTCGTCAAAGCGCATTAAAAGTATAATTTTAGCTAAAGAATATTCATTGAAATATTTGATGTTCTGTAAGTTTCATGATTTTGTTAAATATAAATATATGTTTGTTTAAAGTGTCCGAATACCTTGCTTGTCCGACTCCGAAATGAGTTCGTTTTCAAAATTTGTTTAATATATATAATTTTTACCAAAGCGTTTTAAATAACTTTTTTCAAAACAAGCAGATTTTAAAATAAACTAGCAGGCAATGGCCAAAGCAATGTTTACAAGTTCTATCTAAACCTGAAATGAAAATGTATAAAAATATTTCAATATGAATGAAATCAGTTAACTCTTTCCAAGCAACAACCAATTAGTAAATAATTTTTTGTTGCCAAACCAGAAAACAAAAACTTTTGACACATCAAGTTAAGACGTATACGTATGACGTCATGAGTTAAATTCAATGATAACAACATTTTCTCAATATCACTAAAAAAAATAAAAGTGGCAATAACATACAGTGTCAGTTATCCTAACCTGAATGAAAAAAGTTTATTATTAAAAATGCTGACATTAACGAAAAATTTTCTACATACAATGACGTCCCATGCAACCGCGTTCTTTCTTCAGCGTTAGAATATGACCTTACATAATAATATATTTAATGTTTGGCAATGCTATTTTTATTTCATATTGTATAAAACGTACAGTTATTTTGTTAACTCACTCTACGATTTGAAAGCGAGCAGTAGCAACGCTTTTCGAAATAAGGTATTTTTATCTCCAGCGATTCCCGAGACTGTTGCCTCTCGGATAAATTAGTGCGGAAATTAGTGTTTTCAGAGTTTTAAATTAATTTCTCGGCTGATTAAAGTCATACGAAGATGAGAATGGTCGAAATGGCTACCCATGAACTTTTGGAATCCGGAATATTATATGAAATGTTTGACAATGCTATTTTTAGCCCAAAGAAGAGCTAGACGCAAAGGGCTATTAGTCTCAAAACGTCATTTTGCTTTGTTTCACTTTTCAAACTGTTGCCACCAAATATTACCGTCATATATTATATTTAAAGAAACTAATAATGAAGACTCTGCATGAAAGTTTCTCGCACTGTAAAGAAACAACGGTACCTAGAGTCATCAAATCCTGAATAACGTAGTCCTCCACCCTAATATGGGCTTCCAGAAGCCCGAATTTTGAATTTCGAGTTTGTTTTATTATCCATTTCAAACTCTGTAAAACTTTAACGAATTTTTGATTAACAAACTCAACGATTGCAAATCGAGAAATGGCAAAACTGTACGAGAAAAAAAGAAGTTTTTATATTAAGCGCGCGAGACTGTGTATTGGAAATTTTAAAGATATACTGTTTTTAAACATGTTGTGATAATGCTGTTCAAATGAATTTTATGTGGTTTAAGTGCGAAGAACATGATATTTAATAAATAATGGTAGCATGTAAATCATTAAAAAGAGCCCATTTGGGCGTAATATAAAATCTGAAATCTTTCGGATTTTATTTATTTTTTAAGAAACACGTACAGTGCTTCTTGTATGTGTAGTATATAGTATTTCACCCACTGCATTTATATTTTAGTATTAAACTAGGTTATAATAATAACAATAGAATTTTTTATGAGAATGGGTTTATTATTTTCCCTTTACTTCTTATCAAAAAATTTCGTTGGTTATACACCCAGTTTGGTATAAGTGGAAGTATCTGGAACGGATTAATGACTTATACCGAAGCACATTTGTATTTATGAATTTAAATATAGGTCGCCAAATGAAGAGATATATCGCCAAATGTGAGGACGCAGCGGTAAGTAACGGTAAAAGTGAATGACGATCATCAAATTTGTCCGCTTTTGTTCGCTCAGCCGGAACACCTGCACGTTTACGGAACCATCGTTAAGATTACAACATTAAAACGATTCTGCAATCACCCCCTCCAGCTTCCCTCTTCAAGTTGGTTTCGGCTTTTAACCACCCTGGAATACGCTCTATACCCCCCCTCTGCGAATGTGAGCTTTGTGACCAACAACATTGCACTTTTAAAGGTACTCCGGTTTTGTATGAAGCTGTCGGCCTGTTTCTGTAGCCAAGGTGGCCAATTTTATAGTTAACTTTCTCAAAGAATGGTATTACTAGCGATTAAGGAATCAAAATTTAAACAGGAAGGAATAAAGTCCTCAGTTATTAGCTCTTGTGACAATGAAATGCAGCCGTTGTGCATGCTATGTGGGTTTTTAGAATGGAAACCGTTAAGGTTTATGCTTTATAAACCTTAGCTGGAAGCTAGCTCAGTTTATTTACCTCAGTGGTCTTCACACTTTGTCGACTCACAGAACTCTTAGAACTATAGGTTTTTTTTTTTTTTTTTTTTTTTTTTGTTTTGTTTCCGTCGGGGAACTTAATCCTATCCTATGATTTTTAACACTTTCCACTAAATTCAATTAATTTTCCGTTATAATCCCACCATTCTTCCGGTGTCTGTCTTCGGAACTGATGTCAAGACTCACTCATGTGAAGTGCCTTTGGGGCTTTACCAGGTAACTGAGTCCTCTCAATTACCGTCAGATTTGTGCTCAATATCTGTCAGATATTATAATCTTAATATTATTATGTATTCTTACTGAAATGTAGATTTCTCCTCAACAAATAATTTTTGTTCTTACTGTAATCGCGTCCTTCGGAAATTAAATGACTAGCATAATTTTTCCCTCTCGAAAGATTTAATTGCAATTATTATTACTCCCAGTTTTTAAATTTGTAGGTTCTTCTTTTCTACTTTTACTGCATGTTGGTAATTTTACACGACAAATTATTTATCATAATCATTTTATCCTTTCTTAGCATTGCCTAAACTATTTGTATAAAAATATAAACTATTTGTTATAATTAATTAAAATAATAATTGAAATAATATATTAAATTATAAATGTATAATAATTATATATATAATTATATGTATATAATGTTATAATATTTAAAATAATATAACTAATTAAAATATAAACTATTATTGCAACTAAATATAAACTATTTGTTCTTATAATTATAAATATTTATTTTATCTATAAAAGCATAAAAACACTAAAAATGTTTACTGAAAAATATTCACTAATTTAACTTTTACTTAAAAAATTTAACTTTTGCAAAAATAGCATATCTTAGCATATCTTAAAAAGTAATGTAATTTTCTGATGGAGTGACGCAGATTGCAGGAAGGATTTATTCATGATTGCGAAGCAAACATTTAGTAATTTTATAATGAATATTCCGTCTTGCAAAAATTCTAAAGAACGCAAAATCTTTATTCGAAGGATATCATTTGGAAAGTATTTATATTCAAACAAAACAAACCGATGGGGATCAAAATCTTTTATTCTCTAAAATAAAAAAATAAAAATAAAATAAAAATTAAAATTAAAAAAAAAAAAACTGCAAAACATTAAGCTCATAAGATTCATCGCTGAATAAAGAAAATTTCAAAATGCAAATTATACTATCAGCCTTGAACAGAGTTCTGTCTGGCTGTTCAGTCAAAGAATTTGAATTGAATTAGAGAGTTAGTCACATGTTTTGGTTCAATGGTCGTACACATCATATGGTGTCCTAAGATATGCTTATTCAATGCTTGTTCTCCTAAAGCTAAGTCAAATACCCTTTTCGTATAGCCTTTATTTAGAACATCAGAGAAAAGGCGGTAAAATAAATTAAAAAAATAAAAAACTTAAAAGTGTTTTCCTTTGTCAATGGCATGGAATGTGAAGCTTAATATCCTACACCGTTTTTGCTAAAATTTGCAGAAAATCTGGAAAAATATGAAGAATGCAAGAAAGTCTCAATGGAAGATATCCATTGTAGATCGTAAAATCTGATTTTTAACCTACGGAGGTTTTGTACAACAGTATAAAATAACATTAATTGTTTACTTCTGTACAGAAATTGATTTGCATTAATAAAGGGAAAATTTTCATTACTTAATAATGGGAAGCTGAAAGAGACCAGAAGCTTCGTTCATTGTATACGGGAGTTCGTCATAAGCCGGGTTCGCTATAGCGAAGTTCGACTGTAAGTTGAATTTGATAGCTCTGGAATTTTTTTTTTTTTTTTCCGTATATTTATTAAAGATATGAAAAAATTACTTAAATCTATTCTATATAAAAACGTCAGCGTATTCAGATGCTGTAGTTTTGTATACAAGGCCATTTTCAAAGAAAGTATACATAAAAAAAAGTACCTTTCAATTTAAATAAACAACAAAATTAGAAAAGGTTCAGATTTTAAAGTCTCCCAAAAGGGCTGTTTTAAAGTTTAATACGGTTTAGCAGTAGAGGTTACCAATAGGTGAAACAGCGAAACATTTTGAAGGATACTTGATGAATAGACATTAAGACTTACATAGGAACGCTATATCTACTGTCTGTTTGGAAAGTGAAAAATACGTAACATAATTCTATAAAAATACTGAACATTTTTAATTAGATGTATGATGAATACACTGTATTTTTATTTAAACTGATCCGATTCGAAAGTAAATATATAGTGTTCTTAAGAACTGAATTGATTACTTTTAAATGATTTAGTATGTTAATCCATAACGGAGATTAAATTTGAAAGATAAATATCTTATATTTTACCAAATCGGAACAGACTCGAATGAAAAGTGAAACAACGCAAAATAGTGTTTGGAGACTAATAACCCTTTTGACCCTTTAAGGCCAATAATGATATCTGAAACGGGTCAGGTTTTAACGATCCCCCGAAAGGTGTCTTTGATATTTTAGGCTTGTCAGTAGAGTTTATCCATAGAGATGGCCCAGTTGAAATAGTGAAACATTTCATAGATGAATAGACAATTAAACTAACACGGAAAGCTTCTGAAATTTCCTAATTCTAATATGCTGCTGTAACTGACTTTGAATTTGGTGATCCCTGATTTAGATCAAACTGATGTTATGTCCAGAAATCGGAGTCAGCGTGGCAAAGAAAAACACCTCAACTCCGCAGAAATCAGCGCGACGCGGAACACGTGCGCAATTTAAACAAAAATCTGACGTGGACACAACACGACTTCCTTGTACGGTCTATTAAATTACAAACATTTTTTTCTTGCACGTCACTTGAACTTGTTTCCTCGAATTATTCTAACTTAATTAACTATCTCTCGAGGCAAAATTGAAAATGGCATTAAAAATTGCAAAATTTGAAATTAAATATCCCGGTCAATATTTACCTTCGTACGCGAGTCAAACCTTTTGTACTTTTATTTTTTTATAACGAGTATAAAACTTTACCAAAGTAGAGAAACCGGGAGACCGCATTCAAAGTTAGATTTCATGATTTGTCGAAATTAATTTTTTAATTTGAAACTGACAAATATCTTTATCATATAAAGCAATTCTGTAATTGGAAGCAAATTCCGACGCGCATTGGAGTGGTCCAGGGTTCGAGTCCTGGATTTTTCACGTCTCCAGCATAAAAAAGCCCTAGTGACTCTACAATGACTAGGACCAATGGTTTCGAAAATAAAGGCTGGTAAGGATTTTTAAGCCGGGTAAGAGGAGTGGGTATATATCCGTATAGTTTTGGTACTGCAGATTGCAATAAAAAACTGAAGTACACAACTAGATCCTTTAGCAGTCTCATGGTTAATTGTTTTTGAGTTATATGAGATTCACACATACGTAATCCATTTTACAATACGTTTCGGGGGGGGGGAATGAAAGCTTTTAGATTTTACATTACGACCAAAGGGGCGCCTTTTTAACGTTTTGTATGTTACCTTTATTAAATATCATGTTCTTCGCACTTAAACCATAAAATTCAATTCAACGGCAATATCGTAAAATAATTTTAAAATGAGCATAGCTTTAGAATTTCCGATACATAGTCTCGCGCGCTGGAGATAAAGTTTTATTTATTTATTTATTTATTTATTTATTATTTTTCATCCAGTGTTGCCATTGCGTTGAGTTTGTTAATCAAACATTCGTTAAAGTGTTACAAAATATGAAATCGATGATAATTCCAAATTAGGGCTTCCAGATCAGAGTCGTAGCTAGGGTTTTCACCGCCCAGGGACAGCTGAAGATTTCGCGCCCCCTACTGCTTGCCAAGGATGGAAAACATTTAATTCTAAAATGTCGTAACATCAGTTTGGCGCCCCTTGGATTCTGCGCCCGGAGACAGATGCCCCCCTTGCCCCCCTCTAGCTACGCCCCTGTTCCAGATGCCCATATTCGGTGGACGATTACGTTATTCAAAACTGGAAGGCTCTAGGTACCGTTATTTTATTCCAGTCCGAGAAACATAGATACACTTATGCAGATTCTTCATTATTTAATTTCTTTAAGTATAATACAGGGCGATAATATATCGTGACAACAATTTTAAAAGTTATTCGCCATTTATAGTGAATCAACGCAAAATGCCAAAACGAAATTAATAGCCCTTCTGGACAAATTGCCCTTTTGGACTAAAAAGAGTTCTTTACTCTGTCTGTACGTACAAACGTTAGTCGTCAAGATTCGGGAACGGCCAAAATGGATATTTCTGTTGTAATCTGATTACTGAAATTTTGGGGGATTGCAGTACTTCCTTAACTTCGTATAAGGAAATAAAAAAGTTTCTTCTCAACTATATTTAATAAAATAAACTTGGCGTTCGCCATTTTGCGGAGACCATGTACATATCAAGCACATCCTACCATTAGATATTTCCGTAACATACATCTCGAACCAGATCTTACTATAGAAAATTAAATGGAGAAATTAACCTCTGAATGCATTTTTTTTGTGCGCTGTAACATAATCATTTTGAGTACGTGCAACAAGCAATAAGTGAGACATAATTTGCCCAAAAAACGTGTTCTGTAGGGATAACAAACTTGACATTTATTGCTATAACATCCATAAACAGACTTCTGACACCCCAGTCGCCATCTTTGTGCGACCGGTTGTCTGAAAACGGCAAAGGCAAGATACTTCCATAAAAGTAAATCCTCTATTCTTAATGTCTCCCCAGTGATTCATTCAGCCTTAATTTATGCCTTCTGGAGCACTTGTCTCTAGTTCCTCCCCGTCTGTTGATAGTCCTCCACCCTGGCCGGGAACATTAATGGTTCTGAGGCCTGGAAACCCGAACTGGTAGAGGAAGCGATTTCAATTTGTCTTTTTCGGATGGAACTAAGTCTTTTTATTTCGTTGAAATATCGCAGATCATAGGTGGATGGAAATCGTTTTGCTTGACGAGAATCTACAGTTGTTTGAAGCTGTTCAAAAGATGTTTCTCCTTAGAAAAATGTCTTATAAAGTTATGTATTAATTAACCAGTTAATATGATTCAACTGAATCATCAGAATATAAATTAGAATTCTACGTATATAAAAAATATGTTGTAGTCGGTACATGACATCCCGCCAGTACCACGTTCTAAATAGCCACGATCTTTAAGTTCCTTGATCTTGTGCAAAGTGTGATTGATTGTTACAATCAATAGTTGATTGTTACAATCATACGAAATTTTGAATTATATTTTATTAGGTACAATTGATTATATATCAAACTTGGTTTTTCTAAATTTATATGGCAGAATAGTTAAATGTTTGCCTTTTTATTTATTGTTTAATTAAACATTTTATTTGTTTAATAATTTTATTAAGCATTCTAAGTTTGATTAAGAGTTATCGTGGACGAAAACGTTGTCACACACATACAGACAGACATCACTGTAAACATACAGAAAAGCATCACTATAAACAAACAGATAGACATCATCGTAAACATCATTGTAATAGTGATAATGTCTGTAGACAGGCATCATTGTCATAGTGAAAATACGTTGCGGGGACCCTAATTCGTACATATTCACTGAAAATTCTCTACCAAAATTTTTTATAGGAAACATTACTACCTATACCTAGGTATATAGTTGGTGGAAAAAGTTCCTAAAAATCCTTTACAATTTCAACCCAGTTTTCTATAAACTAGGTCAGAAGTCTTAAATTCTGTACAGTTTTAGTTATATTTTATATAAAATTATGTGCAGGGATTCCGTAGAGATATATGTAGATATTCTACAGAAATTTGTGCTATACAGAGCTTCTGAAGATTCGTCATAGAGAATCTTATATCATGTATATAGAAACAAGCAATGGAATTCTACCAAAAATATGAGATCTAGTTCATAGAAAACTGGGTCATCATGCTAAAGAATTCTAACAAGTTTCCTTGCTTTAATTTTCTATAAAAAAAAAAAAAAAAATCCTGCAAAGGTTATTTGATAATTTAAGGGCATTATAAAGTCAGCAAAAACTTTTTTTAGGATTGAAAAGAATGAATTAACTTTTCATTTTTAAACAGAATCATTTTATCTAAGTTTTGAAATGTTCTGTGGACATGGAGGAGGTAAGGGAATATAAATTTTCGAAACAGATGGGATTTTTCTCCTAATAAAATTATTAAATGTATTTTTGGTTTAAATAATATTTAAATAAAAATAAATACTGTTGCGAATTTTTTATACATGTAAATAATTCTAGTGAAATTACATGTCCACTCCCCCCCCCCAAAAAAAAGGGGCGGGCAGTTCTATATCTTCCGTTCTACTGGGCCGATTGACGAAATTCAACTTGCGTTTTTTCGTGTCTCAAAAGCGCGACTTAGGATATGTATTAGATTTATATATATCATTGTTCTAATACAGATATTTTGACACAAAAATCTGACCTTTTTCTGAAATGACATTCCGGTTTTTTTGCATATTTCAGTTCTATGACTCAAATTATGCCAAACTGATACGTTTTGTAAGAAACGCACGAGTAGTTTTTAAAAAATTAACTCTCGAAATTTTACCTTCTCAATGTTAATTTAATTTTATAAACATTTAATAATATCTTTTTTTTTAATTAAACTTATTTGATTCTTCTTTTCATATTTCGAAATCTAGGTTCATTCTAAATAAAATTCGCCCATTTTTTTATGATTTATTTTAAAAATTTGTATTTTTAAATATTTGTTTAATTTTTTTTTAAATTTTGAATTATAATCTATGAAATTTTTGCAATCGTCTTAAAGTAGATGTATTCCTAAGCATAACTGCAAAAAAGAGTTTTTTTATTCAAAATTTGTTAACATGTACGTAAATTTGCATATTGGCAAGTTCTGAAATTTGGCATAGCTGTTATAAGCGACAATAACGTCAAATGTGGTATACGCACTTTGTTAAAATTATTTGAAAGTATGAACGATGCCTTTTTTCCGCTCGACTTCAATGAAAAAAAAAAGGGGGAAAGAATATAGGTTGCTATAAAATTAAGAAGTTCCCCAAATAAATTATTCTTGGCGCAAACTGAAAAAAAATGCGCCAAGATAAATTTTTCAATTTCTACGTAAATTTCGCTGAAATTTTGCAAAACTTTATATTTAGGCATAATTTGAGTCGTAGAATTGAAATATGGAAAAAACTGGCGTGCCATTTCAGAAAAGTCCGATTTTCTGTCACAATACCTATATTAGAACAATGCTATATATAAATCTAATATATATCCTAAGTCGCGCTTTCGAGACATGAAAAACGCAAGTTGAATTCGGCCTAATAAAACGAAAGATATAGAACTGACCCTCTTTTTTTTTTTTTTTTTTTTTTTCAGTGTACATTGTAGAATCTCTTGTGTAATGTAACATGAAAGGCCTCAGAATGGATATCATGGAAGGCATCACAAGAAGAATAGGTTTACAGGAGTACGTTCATAACATTGAAGTCAATGGCTATGGCGAGATAGCGCCAAGCTGACGACATGATTACGTTTTCGGAACGCTCCAGCATAAAGATGTTTAGGCAGGATTCCTATGGCTTTGTTTTCGCTGAATGAAATATACAAGTGACAATGACACTAGAAAAATTCGTTTATTTTCTTTTGTAAGATACTCACTAGTGTAATTCTCAGTTTTACTGTAGAGAGTGACGAATCTTAAGAACTAGTTAGCAAATAATCGCTTAAGTCCGTGTAACAGGAAACAACAAGATGGAAGGGTAACTAACCTTTTATTATTCCAATAAGATTTAACAAAACTCCGTCTTGGAGTGTACTATCAAAGCCGACACTTGGGCTTGAACTTAAGAGACTAAGAATTAAACTAAGGCTAAGATTAACTAAAGAAATATAGCCGAAGGTATCAAGATTCTAACCGAGTCGGCCCCTTAACTTTATTTGACTGCGAAGCTTATCAAGGGCCTGAGTACGGCCGAGCGTAATAACAGCTTTGAGAGAGAGAGTGGCCAAAAGGCAGACGCGCGTAAATCACAAACTCTGATTCTCTCTAACTCTGTAAGTAGACTTCGCGGTTTAAATACTGCTCCTCCTCATTAAGTATTCATAAAGATTCCAAAACTACGTTCTGGTCGAAAGTAGTAAGTTGAAGTTAAGAATTTGACAGGAAAGGAACTTAAAATTTAACTGTTGATAAAATTAACATAATCCTTACACTTTAACTAATTATGCCCCACATAAAAGTTTACATGCAGCATTATGCAGATGACCTTCTTGTTTCAGGGAATAAAAAATTAATAAAATCCTCCAAAAATGCTGTTAATAATAGAAGCAATCGTAAAAAATACTTAGACGTTATAAATAGCTGGTTTGTGATTTTAATGTAAGAGCCAAAATACTGTATAAATCAATAATCCCAAAATTTTCAGATTTTTAAGCTTAATTAAGCAGTTATTACAACATGAAGTCAAACTCAATTAACAGTTGCAGTAGTTTATTTCTTGCATTTTGTTAAACAGATACCTATAAATACAGTACTATAATACTAACAAGTTTTTATTTTTATGTTACTTTGTGATTAGCCTCCCGCCACCTTATGAAAAGTCGACAACTCATTTGTAAAAACATTTATTTGGCTATCTTCAGGGGTGATAGGTGTTTTCTGTAATAAATATTGAAGAAGAGTCTTTTATAAAAAATAAAAAGGTCAATGGAATAAAAAAATAAAACTTTGTGTGGCTGATATTTACATTTTTAGAGCGGATGGATACCTTATTTGAAGGCTCAATGTACCACACACTATGTGATGAGATTAATGATACCACGCGTACTGAAACACGTAGATTGGTATGCTTACTTGTGTAAGCTGGTTCTTATAGTGCAGAGGTTTTCAAACTGTGTTCAAGTAAAAATAAACATTCGAAAAAAATATAATTTGAAAGTAATAATAATAATAATAATAATAATAATAATAAACCAAAAAAAAAAAAAAAAAAGAAAGAAAATCTGAAAGGTTTCAGATTTTAAATTACGTCCAAAGCGGCGGTTTTTTTTTTTTTTTAATAACCATTTTGTGTGTTACCTTTATTTATTAAGTATCATATTCTTCGCACATAAACCATAAAATTCAGTTCAAGAGCAATATCGCAAAATAATTTTAAATTGAGCATATCTTTAGAATTTCCGATACACGCTCTCACGCGCTGGAGATAAAAATGTTTTTTTCTGTACAACATTGCATTGCTCGCTTTGAAATCCTTGAGTTTCTTAACCAAAAATTCGTTAAAGTTTGACAAAATATGAAATCAATTATAAAACGAATTCCAAATTAGGGCTTTCAGATGCCCATATTTGAGTGGAAACGTAGGTTATTCAAAATTAGATGGCTCTAGGTACCGTTGTTTTATCACAATGTGAGAAACATACATACATTTGTGTAGATTCTTCATTATTTAATTTCTTCAAATATAAAACAGGGCGATAATATTTGGTGGGAACAGTTTGAAAAGCGAAACTCACATTCAGAGTGATTTGACGCAAAATCGCAAAGCGAAAACTATAGTCCCTCAGGGACTAAAAATTATAAAGCACTGAACGCTAGTTGACTAGTTATTAACTAGAAAATAGAAAGATACATTTAGTTATAAATTAATTATAAAACTTAACAGGTAAGCCATCTATGTCAAAGGGAATGATGTGCAATGCTTTACAAAACTAAACAGTTTTCAAATAGAAAATTAATTAAGTTAGATGATAGTGTTAAAAATTATGCAATGGAGCCCCTTTTTCAGTTGAGGAAAACTGCAAGAGAATATTTCTGAGAAGATAAAACTAAGTACGCCCGAATAAAAAATTCCGTTTGTGTACTACGGGAAGAAGCACCGTTTGAGTATTACAAATCTTTGCACCGATAATTTGTTTCACAGATGTCATAAATGAACGTTATTTTCCTCCTTACATGGTGGATTTTCATTTTTGAAGGTTGCCACAATGTTTTTCTAGTTTTTGCCAAATTAATTGTAAATGTCGCCCACCTTCGTCAAAACGCTTGTGGTGGCCATTTTAACAAGGAAGTAATAAATACATAAAATGGAGTCAGAAGTGGGATAAAGAAGATAGAATAGACTATAAAAAAGATGCGTTTAAGAATTTCTTTGCTACTATGTAATTAAGCTTAACAAAAAGAACGACAACTGTGAAACATTTTCAAAATAATCAATCAAACTGTATTAATTTAAGTGCATACATATTATACTAAAGTGTGTTTTTTCTCTGTTCGAAAAATAAAAAAAGTAGAATTTATCTCTTTCGTTTTTTCTGTACAAGAGATCTCAATTTCCCCAAAATGGACGACTTTTACCAGACGATTCCCGAGGCACTTCACAGGGCCTCCTCGGGCAGCTCCAGGAAAAATACATAAAAACGGAATGAAATTAAAAAATAAGAAACATAAAAATAGAGTCAAAAACAGAAATTTTAAATTATATTTTGGAGACAGAAATCATCAAGCTGAATGTCGTACCTCCTCTAGCAGATGGTGCTTGGCCATTATTTGGAAAAGCTCATTCGAGAAGCTTCTCCCTCATTCTTGATCCTTCAAAAATACTTGGAACCCTCTCCTTCAATTTTGATATATATGAAATAAATAATAAGAAAGTAAATAATTGATTTGAAGTTTTATTTAAGTGATGCTGTTTTGTAAATTCACATCCAAAAACATAATGGTCGGTACTTCCTATTTTACCACAATTACAAGTGTCAGTATCTTAGAGTTTAAATCTATATAAATATATTACATTGGACCAAGTCCAGTTAAAAATGTAATCGTAAAGGATGGTGATATCAATTTAGTTGAAACATTTGGTATAAATTTTAAAGTTCTTTGTCCTGTTTTACTATTAGTCCATCTTGATTGCCATTGTAATAATAGTGATCTTGATTGTAATGGGATCTTTGAATGTGATATGTTTAAGATAAGATTTTGGAAAGGGTATTGTAAATTCCGATAGATTTAATCTTATTGCTGCTTGATTAGCAAGAAAATCTCCTAGTTCATTACCTTATCATTCATCATTACACTTTTTAGTTAACAAAAACTAGTCAACTAGTGTGAGTTCTTTAAAATTTTCTTATCGAATTTTTATTTTGATTCGCGAAACCTCAGAGTTCCGCGGAACACCATTGTCATATTCAAATAATTAACCTAACCTACCTAGATAATATAATCCTTAAATGACATTAATTTGTAAAACATAGATGGGTGTAAGGGGTACTCTAGAGAGCATGCTCCTTAAAAGGGCTCCGCGATTCAAAATGTCAGGAAACCGTTGAGTAATGCACTTATTCTAAAATATTATCTCAGATAAATTAAACAAAGAATCATATCGTTTCCTCAGCTGTGTTCTTTAATCAGTTTCTCTTTCCTGCTGGGAACCTTTCCCGAGATCTTGCAATTTCCGGAAAAGATTTTCTGATAGATTTTACAAATATTTTTTTCAGGCTTGACTTTTTTTTTTTTTTCTGTTGTTTGTTTTGTTTTTGTTTACTCTTTTGTCTGATTTCCTGCATTTAGATTATAGAACGCTACGAAGAGAATAATACCAGAAATAACTGAAAATAAAAAAAAACGATGAAAACAAAGATATCATGCTCCTGTATGAACGAATAATATTTCATCTTCTATAATTTAAATTATTAAAAAAATTACTTTAATTCAGGCATGATTGTTAATTCATAATAAGATATGCCATATGCGTTTCGAGAGAAATAGAAATTAGTCTTTTCTCTTCATTAGTAAGTTTTTATCAAGAATATGCCACTCACTAAACGTATCGTTCTAAAATCTAAATTTATTAAATGAAAAAATGGGATACATGGAGCACTATATATCGGATGTTTAAAAAATAATGAAGCAAACTTTAAAGTTTGACATAACACACAGAAACAAACACATTGTATTATAGAATGTGGGGTCTCAGGTTAAGCGGTTAGGCGCTGAGGAACCCCTTGTCTCCCCTCCTGCGTATATGCTGTATTTTGCAACGCTGTGGCAGCTCAAGATTCCCAAGTTCTCTTCATTGCTATACTGATCTACTCCTGGTCTTAATGACACTGCATGTGTCGTCAACCTGACACTACTTGTCGACCTCACTGAAAATGACTTTATGAAAGATAAAAGATGCAGCTAAGTTTTGAAATGAAGATATCGATAACAGGGTGACTAATGAAGAACTGAAATCTTTGTCTCTTAAAACCGCAAGTAACTTGAATGGTTCGAGAGAATTCGGTGTATTAAAACGATAAAATACAAAAGACATGAATTGAGAAAGAAAGCCATGTTATAACCAAGGAGCCACAAAGTGGTGTGCCCTCTGAGCCTTGATCGGGAGCTTCGATGAATCTTAAGTATACTTACCTAGGAATATGAAAAAAGACGAAACTAACAAGTGCTCTGCATTGAAAATAGTAAAGTATGTGTTGAAACTGGACTAGGAAGAATTAGTCCCTTCTTATGCTTAGCACTAAAAACATTTTTTGACAGTCTATATCTCAGTTCTTTCTTGTGAGAGAAATTTTTTAAAGTTGACATTGATTCAAAGCTACCTTCGATCAACAATGAGATAAGTAAGACTTGATGATTCAGCCGTACTTTTCATTGAAAATGCAGTAGCTAGAAACATTGATTTTGATAAAACTATAAAAAAATTCAAAAGTCAAAATAAAAATAAATAAATAAATAAAAAAAAAATCAGCTTTAACCTTTTTTTTTTTATTCACTGAAAAGTTTAAAATACTTTTTTAAATCATCAAAAATAGTAGATTAATATGCTTTTTACTTCCTTGTACGAAGCAAAAAGGAAATACGTATTGTAATCTCGAAAAGTTTCATGCAGCATATTTCAACGAAAATATCCATTCTGACCGCTATCAATTGCATTTAACGATGTTTTTTGCGCGATATCTCTACGTAAGGACAGAATAAAAGACTCTTTTCTTCCAAAAAAAAAAAAAAAAAAAATTATAAAACTGCTTTAAAATGAATTCTGAAGAGAATTTTTCGTGGCGTCTGTACGAACGTATGTACGAACGTATCTCTCATAACTCAAAAACGAGTAGTCTCATAACGTTGAAATTTTGTATATAGGACTGCTATAACCTCGTATTTTGGTTGCCATCGAGCGCACCAAACGTATATAAATATGTTTATATATATATATCCACTTTGTTACCCGGTTCAGTGATCTCAGTTTCTTCACTCTTATATGTTTGTAAATTGTTAATTTTTTGCTTTAAAAATGATTGAATTATGTTTTTCTTATCTTCCGGTTACGGTTTTTATGCCTTTAGTAAATCTGCATGCAATATTTTTAGAATTATCAACAATTTTAAAGTTGTTTAAGTGCCGCTACGCCTAATAATTTTTTTGATGGCGGCCATTGCTTGTTTACATTTGAAACAGCAGAATAGTGGATTTGTTGCCAATCTAGAGAAACTTAGGTTCACAGCAACAAAGATAACGCCTTAATTTATTATTGCGAATTAAATCATGCTTAATCCTTTCTGGAATTTTTTTCGAGGAAATAAGTGTTTAAGATTTACTTCGTAATTTTTAATACAGATATTTTGAGTTTTTATGTATTTTTGCCTTGCGCGAAGTGAGAACTGAATTAATTGAATGAGAAATACTCAATCGTCTGTGAAAAGGTGTTTCTTTTTTGTTTTGCTTGCTTAATTTCTTTTATACATCGTTCCAGCTTTATTATAGTATTTGAATAGAACATGTGGCAACGATTAGATAATTCTTTAAATGATATAAATTTTGTGCATTCTGAGTTATAATATGAACGAAATATAATACTGTTAAGTGAACCTAGCGCCAGAGTGTCGTTATGGTAAGCAAACAGAGTGAATTTTAAAGAGTGCTTTTAATTCTATTGTGGTTTATGCGCTGTCGACGAAGTAGATTTAATTCAATCCAATAAGTTTAAAAGAAATGCAAGAAAAAATGCGATTATCCGTACAAGAAAGTCATGTGGTGTACACATCAGATTTTTTAAATATATGTTTAGTGGCTAGCGCGTCGCGCAGCTGCACTAGAGGTCCGGGGTTCGATCCCCGGGTTGGGCAAGGTTGACTCGGCCATTCATCCCTTGAGTGGGTCCATAAAATGAGTACCAAGTTCGCTTGGGGACTAAACACTGAGGTTCCTGTGACAAGCTGACAGCTTGCCCAAGGCATATACTGTAGCACTCCGCTGCCCAAGGTCAAGAAAGCAGATTTCGGGGCACTGCAGGCTGTGGCCCACTAGGGCTGTTGCGCACTAAGTTTAGTTTTTAAATACATGTTTGTCTGCTAGATTGTTTCTTCTTTAGTCTTAAGATTTTGTTTCCCAGATAATTTAAACTATTTAATATTTTAATGAAATAAATATGTATTTGTATTGACATTTTGTGAGGGGATGGATCCAATAAAAGGCGCCCCATGGAAATTTCAACGCCTACCCTGGATGGCTGTACGTCCACTATTCGAGCCAAATACAAACAAATTAAATGAAAAATATAGCTAGAAAAAATGAAATAAATCCAGAAAGACTAAAGAGTAATAATATAATTATTATTGCATTATTATCTTGTGGAAAATACTGCGGCGGCATCTAAAGCCATTAAATTAAAAACACACGAAGTTCTCCACCCGAACATGCGCACATATTGAAAATTCAGGTTTCTGAGTTTTAAATTTTATTTCATACTTTATCCGCCTTAAATGAATTTTTGATTCATAAAATCGTAAATTTTAAAAGCTATATGTGGGCATTCGGCGAAGCGTACGATTTTTATTTTTATTTCAGATTTAATCAACAAACTCTCGACTTAAAAGAAATATATTGCCATTTCCCGAAATAAAATACATTCACCTTTTATGCGCCAGTGTAAGCCATGTTCCATGCTATTCGATAAAGCATAAGATATTTAATTTTTCTCCCAAATTTAATCTATCTAGTACTGATTAAGAAAATAAGAAATTTAAAAGCAATAAACGCAGATCTTTATTGTTTTTAATTACTATCTGGATCTGTGAAATTTCACTAGCTGGACTCGTTAATAAAATGATTACATAATTTTTCTCTTTTATAATAATATTTTAAGCGATTGTTATAAAAGTACCTGATTTTTCTACAGTAATATACCAAGGTCACTAACATATCAGTTGTACAGAAGAATTGCAATACATATATGATTCTTCCGCTTCAAAAGTAATACAGTCCCACTAGCGACCGAGGGGTAAAGTTGCTAAGCGCTTACAGTTCAACCTGGGTTTGATTCCATGCGAACGGGCTGGTAGCATGAACGCTTTTGTGGTTTTCCTCATGAGTAACGTGGAAATCACTCAGTTTTTCGAAGAACGTCCTCCACGAAGTCATCTCTCCCTTTGGGCAGATAGCCTTCGTGTGCTTTGCCGCAATCGAATAAACCAAACCCAACGTAATACACGGGCCACTGCAGCATTCATGGCCACTGCAGCATTCATCTGCCATTCTTATGAAGTTAAAAAAAGAAGACGTAAAATATGAAAAAAAAAAAAAAAAAAAAAAAAACTGGTAAATAAATGATTCATGGACTATTTTAAACATACGACCAATAATATCTTCCAACTCAAGGATATCGCAAAACGGAAATTCATAAGGAGGGTGGTCCAGCTTAATTGCGATAAATTCGAATTATAAATCTCTCGCCTCGCCCACATTTCTTCTCTTTCTAGGCAAAGGAACGGAAATAAATGCGTTATTGTAAAGCAGAGCGGGACAGTTGTCATCTTAAATATATCAGCTCAGACGTTATAAATAACACTACTACCACTAATATTACTACTGCTGGTATCGCTACTGTCACCCCAAATGGCACTCGCGTATATAAAAGGATCAAATGACAGTGACATTAAGAAAAGGAAATACGTTTCCTCATGAATTGAGTGTTAGAAAGGATGACATGATGTAGTTTAACATTAAGCCTAATTACTTTAGACGGCGGTTAATGTCATCACCTTTGTTTTTCGTTCTTTAACTTTTTCATAACGAGTATAAAACTTTGCTAAGTATAAGTCTAGGAAACGAGTAACTGCATTAAGATTTCGTTATTTGTCGAAAGTTAATTTTTACTTAAACTCTCCAATTGCTAAAACATGAATATTTTTGCCATTTAAAACACATCTGTAACTGGAGGTATATGTCTGCAATCAACGACTTCAAAGATAAGGTACGGGTAAGAACTTCTAAGCCGGGTAAGGGGGTTAGGTATATATATATATATATATAAAATAATTAGAAGGAAATACTGATGATGAAGCACGTAGATGGCATATTGGAGATGAAACATTCAGATTGCGTAGTATGCTAACATGTTGAGTTCGTAATATCTAAGAAACTTGGCAGTCGAGGCGATTTTAATTCCATTTTTAATTTCCAGTTGACGTTTGTGGCCACAGTTCACTTGGCACTCTATTCGTGCCTATTCACAGAATATTTACATTTTTAAATATTATTGCAATAGGAAGCGGCATAACGAAATTACGTCCAAGCAGGGTAGAGAGCGAAGCTGAAGTGCGTAGTTATGCAAGATGCAAGCCCACGAAGAGAAAGGTTTTGTTTTAAAGTTTCAGTTCCTAATTATTACGTCATCAGCGTGCGTTGCGCAAGCCATGCAAAATAGACTGATCTAGAAATGACACAATCCAAAGAAGTTATTACAGAGCTTACCGTTAATTTATATTATAATTTTGATTCACATAATTTTATATATATAAGATATATATATATGTAATAATAAAATTCCATAGTCAAGAATACACTTAAAATTCTAACTGTATGTTCTTTTCATTTTTAATGGCGATGTTCTCTTATTTCAAAGTACGTGGAATTAAATTCACAGCCCCGTAGTCGAGTTGTTTTTCCCGCCTTTTCTACACGTACAGTTATAGAATGTTCTGGAAGTATTTAAAGCGAACTGGATTGGCTGACGAGGCTGAGGTCATTTCTTGGAAGCTCCGCCTTTCCAGAGGCTATAAAAAGACTCGCAAGAGGAATATCGGGGCTTTTTCTTAAATGTCACGATGCAGTAAACTTCATACAAAAAGTTATTAGTAATTCTTTTTATTTACTCCAGATATCTGATTTTTGTAACTGCTATTTCTCCTGAATAATAATAATTGGATCCTGTTTTTCAAACTTGTCGTCTGATTATTTAAGGTACGACTAAAGCTGATACATCACAAGGAGTCGGCAGGATGGGTGTACCCAAAAGGAAAATAATTCCAATGGAAGAGAAAGAACTTTTTAAGTGCAAGTTGTGTCTGTTTTTTACAACTAAAGAATTGTGAATTGTGATACAGCTTTGTCTTCGAATTTTGAGCGCGTCTCATAGTTAGAACCGCATGATTTGGATATCGTCTGCTGGAAAGAAGTGAAAAATTTCAATCATTTATGTTTTTTTTTTTTTTTTTCAATTGAAGAGATGTGAATTGTGATACAGCTTTGTTATCGCATTTTGAGCGCGTCTCATTCTAACCTCCTTGGTTAGAACCGCATGATTTGGATATCGTCTGCTGGAAAAAAGCTGAAGAATTTCAATTTTTTATGCTTTAAGCTTTATGGTTTTTTTTTTCCCCCTAACAGAACACAAACGAGCAGGATTAAATAGTGTACTCAACAGCCAAGTAAGAACATATTTTAAGAAATTATTTTTTTCTCAGTGTGTGAACTAAGTTGCTTAGGCAATAGTTTGTTTTAAATATATTATGTTAAAGTAACTACGAGTTTATTTAAATTTCACGTCTTATTCTAATTAATAGTATTCTAAATAAGATTTGATATTATCCTGAAATGTGTAGTGATAATCATAAAATTTGAGAATACAAAATTTTTATTTAAGTCTATTATTCTATGAAGTGTTGATAATACTCTGAAGAGTTTTTGGTTTTTTAAAAAAAATATTTTAACTATTGTAAAAATATTTTGAGAAAAGTGCACATTTTTTGTTCTCAAGAAAATTTTAAAGTTTCAGTTACAATGTCGACAAATCAGGAACCCGTTAATCTTGACGATTCACTGAACGTGAATCAAGACACAATAGATTTAAATATTATTCCATTTGAAGATTCTAAGGACAGTAACATAATTTCTTAGGTTATTTTAACAAAGTCTGCCAAAATAAGGACGAAAATTGGAAACTTCAAAATATTTCTCTTTACATTAAGGGAAAAGCCCTCTGGCTCTATATTAAAAATTGCCATGAGCTAAAAACTTACTCAGAATTTGAACAAATATTAAAAGAAAACTTTATCGATCCCACCTTAACTACTTTCGGCGATTTCGCTAATTTAAAATATAACGCCGAGAAGACATCACGAATTACTTTCGAAAGAAAATGGAAGTGAGTAAGCGGCTTAATTTTTAATAAATCAATGATTTTAGAAGGTTTGACAGATGGTTTGCCAACGAACTTAAAGTCTTTGATGATTGTTCAAAGTCCCGCTGATCCGATAACTTGGCTAGAACAAGCCCACAAACTTCGACAAACTCATGAATTTAAAGATGAAAATTCTCAAAATTATAACAGAGATAAGAATAGTCACCAATTCAGACAAGCTAATTTCCGAAATAATAATCGTCAGTTTGTTGATAATCGACCCAATGCATCTAATTACAAACCTCATAGTTTTCAACAAATTGGAAATAAATCTAACAGCAATATCAACAACGGAAAGAAAGCTGTATGTCACCATACTAATAGTAATTTTGGCGGTATTGCCCCATCACCTTGTAGAATATGTACCAAAAAAAGAGATACCAAATTGTTATCACTGGGCTCAAATCTGTCCATTCCGAAATGAGAACAACGGGGGAACAACGAAAATTCGGGGTCTGATTCTTTTGAAATTTGACAACTAAGAATTAAGGGATTTTTATCCTATGGCAGATCAGTCGACTGTGTCGTGGACATTGGCGCGACATTGTCTATCAGCTCAGAAAAATCTGCAAACAATTTACAGTTAAAAATTCAAAAGGTAAAAGGTATTAAAATTAAGCAATTATTTAAAATATTTTTTCTATCTGGAATGTCTTGTGGTCGAGACGCCCGGCTTCAAGCCTTTTCAGATGGGGGGAATATCTGTAATAATAAAATTCCATAGTCAAGAATACACTTAAAATTCTAACTGTATGTTCTTTTCATTTTTAATGGCGATGTTCTCTTATTTGAAAGTACGTGGAATTAAATCTACAGCCCCGCAGTCAAGTTGTTTTTCCCGCCTTTTCCACACATACAGTTATAGAATGTTCTGGAAGTATTTAAAGCGAACTGGATTGGCTGACGAGGCTGAGGTCATTTCTTGGAAGCTCCGCCTTTCCAGAGGCTATAAAAAGACTCGCAAAAGGAATATCGGGGCTTTTTCTTAAATGTCACGATGCAGTAAACTTCATACAAAAAGTTATTAGTAATTCTTTTTATTTACTCCAGATATCTGATTTTTTAACTGCTCTTTCTCCTGAACAATAATAAATGGATCCTGTTTTTTAAACTTATCGTCTAATTATTTAAGCTACGACTAAAGCTGATACATCACATATATAATACATATTATATATATACTAGAGTAAAGGACGAAACATTTTCGTATTTATTTCTTAATTATTGTTCATTGAACGGTAGTTGGTTTGTTCCCCTTGAAAAGTCAAATAATTTCCGATCAATGGCAAGGATTACTTGCTTTTAATTTAATTACTTGCTTTTAATTTAATTTCTTTTTACAATTGAAATTTTGTTATTCATGATTTAATTCAAGTCCCCGTTAAACCTTTTTAACAATTTATATTCAACTTACTTTAAAACAATTTTCGGAATTAAACTTACTAACTATGGATTCACTTTTTTTAGATAATTCTACTGAAATTAATCTTAGGAGATAATATAATCAATATTTCTTTAGTAAATATATATATATATATAATGTGAAGTAAAATTTATTAATTTTTTATCAACCCTTTTTGATTTTTAAATCATCTCGACTTGTAATTTTAACATTTAGTTTTTACGATATTGCTTTTACTACTTTATTATTGTTTCTAATTGTTGAATGATTTTACAATTTCTAATTGTTGATTGATATTTCCATTAAAATCTGAAATCTGAAATTTTTCGCCATTACAATACTTCCTTTACTTCATCCGAAGATGTAAAGGGCAAAAATTTATTTATTAACTGTTCACAAGGCCTTTAATGCAAAAATTCATGTCAAACTAGGCAAAAAAATGTAGCCTCAGTAGAAGATTTTATCGATTTAAGCAAATTTTTTTTTCTTCCGGAAGAAGAGGAATCTGTGTCTGATAGACCTCAAAATCGATAGAGTTATTTAAATTCTACACTAAACTAAGGTTGCCCGCTTAAGACTTAATTTTAAATGGTTGATTTAAATGATTGATGAAAATCAAGCTGTTTGAAAACTCAATCCCTTACTGGGCGACATTTCTATTTGACTTGGCAATTTTTATATAATTCTGACCTTCGCTGGCGAATTTACTTACTAAAAATGTTTAAAAAATGTCTGTTTAAAAAATTCATTTTATAACACTTTAATCATTTTAGCAGAATTTTTGATTCACGATAAACGAAGTATTTTCTATGTTTTAGTATACAGACGACAGAACTTTGGCAAATCGATAACAATGTCCTAATAATAACATTAACTGTGACCGCATTAAGTAGAGTCTACTGTAGAACTCCAAAATGTCCGAAACCAAATGGGAGTACAAAGTTTCCGGTTAATCTAAAAAATTCGTAGAACCTGTCGCCTTTTTCCTGCAGCAAAAACTTGCATTTACTCTGTGACGCAAGTGATAGGATTTTATGTTTTCTCTTATCATATTCTTTTTTCCGTTTAAGATTGTACAGGTAGAATAATAAAATGCTTTTATTTATGTGAAACAATAACACAAAGAATAATTCTTTTACTAAAAGACTACGGTTTTCATTTCTAAAATACAAAATTCATTTCTACTGCAACTAAAATTAAACTACGAATTAAGTTTTTATTGACATTGATATGAAACAGGGAACTTTTTTTCCTTTTTCTTTAAGCAACCCAAAAGAGCTATTCGTCTCGAAACATAATTTTGCACTGTTTCAGTTTTCATTCGAGTCTGTTGTCATTCGGTAAAAAGTAAGATATTATTCTTTCATATTTAATCCGTATGTTATTAATTAACAAACTAAACTATTTAAAAGATATAGATGCAGTTCTTAAGCATATTATTTTTTTAAATTTTTAATCGGATTTATTAAAATAAAAATACATTTAATTAATGATATATATAATTAAACACATTCAACATTCTTACAGAATTACAATACATATTTTTCACCGTTTAAATGTTCAGAAGATACAGAACGTTAGTCTAAATGCACATTCATTCTAATAACCTATAAAGCGTTTCGGTATTCCACCTGGACCATAATTATTGATAATCTCTAATGCTAATCCATATTAAACAAACAAACTTCAAAAGAGCCTTTTTTAGGCGGTCATTAAAATCTGAACTATTTCAGACTTTTTTATAATCCAAAATTGTTATTAATTTCGAAACGCAATTTTGCGTTTCAGTTTTCATTCGAGTTCTTTTGCCATCCGGCAAAATATTAAATATTTATATTTCCAACTTAATATATATGTTACGGATGAACACATTAGGCTACTCTAAAGCAAAAGATGGAGTATTTAAGAATATTACTTTTGACTTTTGAATCGAATTGGTTGAAATAAAAACACATATAATTCACGATATGTCTCACTAAAAACATTCGGTATTTTTATAGAATGATAATAGATTTTTTTTCACTTTTCAAAAAGACAGAAGATTCCATTTTAGTATAAATATCTGCTCATTCAACATCCTCTAAAATATCTCGATATTCCATGTGGGCCACCTCGATCGATAATTTCTACTGATCAACCATATTAAACTTTAAAAGAGGCCTTTTCGGCGACCATTAAAATCTTAACATTTTCAAATTTATATTCCTTCTTCTTTTTTACTCTGTCGAAAAGTATTAATTAAGAAGTGATCTGCACATCACATGCATAAATCTTTTAACAATGTTTTTCAATATTTTAGTTAAAAATAAACAGTTAAATAACAGTTTAAAATCTTTTTTTTTTTTTTTTTCATATTTAAGCAAAGTACTTTATTTTGTGGTAAATAAGCTCTATAGTTTGTACCATTACTAACCATTTTACCGATTACCATTTTCGAACCATTACTTTTCGCTACTTTATGTTACAGTACAGATGGAATCGTAGCTTAAAAGAAAGTTAAGTTAGTTTTAGTTTCCAAATTTTCTGTGCCGCCAGTATTATGTAAAGGATGGGCAGAGGATGTATCCAAATTAAAATACAGAATTAAGGAACTACTGAAAACTAAAATTAGTATTTTGATTTACATAATTTTTTTTTATCTTGCATAAATATACTTAATTTAACATTAAAAAGTCTGAAAGGGTTCCGATTTTAACGATAGCCCAAAAGGGCTCTATTAAAGTTTAATAAAATTTACCAGTAGAGATTTAGCAAGAGAGATAGCTCAAGTGAAAGAGAGAAACATTTTTTAGAATGTTAGATGAATATAGATTTAACCTAACATGAGAATGTTCTATATCTTGTGAAGGAAAACAATACATAATGTCATTCTATAAAAAATTTTAATGCTTTCAGTAAGATAAATCGCGAATGAAATACTCTTTCTTTTTCAATCCATCCGATTCAAAATTTAAAAAATAATAATATTGCTAAGAACTGCATCTATTGCTTTTAAATAGCTTAGTATTTTAATCCATATAATAGGCAGATTCAGTTGAAAGGTCAAATTCCTTACATTTGTTAAGTGCCAACAGATTCGAATGAAAAGTGAAACAACGCATTAAGGTGAGAAAAAGGAAAATCGTGTTTCGAGTGTAATACTACTTTTGAGCCAAAATAAAAAAAATCTAACAATTATTTAATTCAGTTATTCAATAGGCTTATCAGTTGGCTTAGATAAAGTTAACTGAAGCTGTCTGGATAATCGGAATCGTAGTAATTGATGTTTCTTAACGTACTCGGTACGTAAATGCCAAAGTTTCAGTTGGAGAGAAGTAAACATTCTGCATGTTTGTAATAATTATGTACTATTAATAATGTGACGTTCGGATGAACATAAAAAATTACGTTGCATCACATTCAAGTAACAGTGCATCTTAAGAAAGAACCGGAAAAGGTATCCTGAGCATAATAAAAGAATGAAATTTATCACAGCCCCAAAGAAAGTATATACAACTAACATGGACGTTATCAGGAGCAGACGCATACACTGAAAGCTTTGCAGGTGAATACGAAATATGAGATAAGTAGGTAACTTTGTTTCCTAGACGATTGCCAGATTTGATAGAGGCCAGGTTTTATGAGGCATTCCTCGTAATTTCTTTTGTTTTAGACTCAAAGATCCCGACAGCCTAAAAGACGTAGTATGGTCGATTCTTGAATAACGCGGGTTTCAAATGAGCAAACTCCAATATACGCATATCCTTCTTCCAGGAGCGCTTAAAGGAAGCTGTTAATTATTTAAGGGTTGGAATGCAAAGCAAAATTTTGTACAAGTATTTTTGCTTCTTTGTACGCAGTAAAGGAAGTATTGTAATCGCGAAAAATTTCGGGGATCATATTTCAACGGAAATATCCATTTTGACCATTTCTGAATCCAACTGGACATTTTTTTTTTTTTTTTTTTTTTTTTTTGACGTCTACGTACGGACAGAATAAAGAACTCTATTGCAAAAAGGATTTTTTCGTGACGTCTGTAAGAGTATTTCGCATAATTCAAAAACGATTAGTCGTAGAGAGTTAAAATTTTGTATGTGGGACTGCTTTAACATCTAGTTGTGCACCTCTCTTTCCTGTTGATACTGTGAGTACCGAAAGTATATATAAGTACTTCCCTTGCCCAGCTTAAAAGTCCTTACTCGGTCTTTATTTTTGCAATCGTTGGTCTTAGATATATACAGAAGTGTTTTAAATAACGAAAATATTCGTGTTTTGGCAATGTCAATTTAAAAAAATTAATAAATTAATTTTCGGCAAATAGCAAAATCTAACTTTGAATGCGGTCTCCCGTTCCTATACTTATATTTGGGAAAGTTTTATACTCGTTATGAAAAAAATAAAATTACTAAAAGTTTGACTCCGTGCAACAAAAATGGACAGGGATATTTAATTCCAAAATTTGCAATTTTTTGAAGTTATTTCCATTTTCAACTTACCTTGAGAGATTGCTATATTAAGTTAGAATAATTCGAGGAAATAATTTTAAATGAAGTGCAGCAAAAAATGTGTATAACATAATAGGCTATACAAGGAGATCATATGGTGTCCACATCAGATTTTTTAGGAAAAAATTTAAAATGCGCTGAATCTTGAGAAACAATTTCATGATAAAAGTTTTATTTATTCTTTAGCATCAGAGTTTAAATTAACTCGATGCATACTTTTTCATTGCTTCACTATTATGTTTGAATCACTTTTCATATAAAAAACATGTTGCCTCCAAATGTTATCACCATGAAGAAGAAATGCTATCGCATGTTAAAAAAAAGTAATTTTGTTTTAAAGAAAACAAGCTTTGATATAATGAATAAGGAAAAAAAAACTTTATGTTAAAATTTAATTTAATAACTAGCTGTTACTGAAGTTCTGTAGCTTTTACTGACAAGTTCTGAAATTGAAATTTCAGGTGAAAAAATTAACAAAATTAATAATACTAATGCAAATAATACAATAAGCATGGATCAACCTTTTGATGAAATTGTGATTGCAAAAGCATGTTGGTCAGCTAATTACGAAATTCGGAAAAATAACAGTTTTGAAGAAAAAGGGACGTCAATTTTCAATCATTTAAATAAAAAACATTTCGTTGCCAAATCTTGTTTAGGTAATAGAATACATTTTGAGGGAAGCCTTGAACATCGACATCAGTCAAAATAAAGAGATAAGATGGTTGAATCAGGTGTAAAAGGTTTATTACACTGCCAACATTTAACAATGAAACTAAATTTCTGTGCATTTTTCGATGCCGTTCAAAGTAACAGAGAATTTTAAAAGAAAGTTTACATTAATAATAAATATTAATAACTTCTTAATAATAAAGAATGCTCAGCTGAGTTTTAAAAATTTATTCTTTATTTAGCAACAACTCCTTTATTTAGTAATTTCAAACATAAGTACTTATCTTAGTAGATTTTATTTTCTATTATGAGTATTTTCTCAAAATTGTCTCAGTTTGAACAAAAAATAAGCATTTCTAACATCGAAACTACGAGATGTTTCACTAGCAGATTTTATGAAGAATAAGCTAATCATCACAAAGAATAAGCTAATCATCACATTAAGAATAAATTCGGTAAAAGTAAATTTCCACCTCAGACACTAAGGACAGGAAACAGAATCTACCTTTGCAATGAAATAATCAATGACCGTCATTGACTTCCAGACTGAAAGAGAAGAATTTGTATTTCCTAGTGGTTCTTTACCGTTCGGCTTATATCAAGCACCATTGTTGACTTTGCCATATCTTAAATGGTGTGTGAAAAAATAATAAAATAAATAACTGAATAAAATAGAAATAAATAAACCAAACAGAAAATAAACACGGCACTATCTTCTGACACCTCGGAGAAAAATCAAACCAAAATTACCACCAAAACACAAACAGGGGTCTCTTCCTCGAATTGTGCAACGGTATAAAAATGAAATGAGAGAAAAAGCAAAAAATATCGTGCGGAGGATCTTGTCGGTCCCTTTTGAAGTTCCCAGATTTTACCCTGTTTGCGCTCTCCGCCTTTCTGATGGGGCTTATCGTTAGATTTCTGTAACCCCCCCCCTTCGTTCTATTCCGTTATCATCGCTCGTTGGGAGATAATCGTTATGGCTTTATGTCAACGCCTCGTGAGACCAAAAAGGCTTCAACGTTGAGGGGGGGGATAATTCTTCGCCCTCCTCTTCATGATGCGATGCTCATATGTGTTTATGTTTGCACCCTTTGCTGAATTCTTTTTATGGTGAAGGGAGACTTGATGGAGAGTTGCGGTGTATTTGATGAGGGTATTGCTGCTATCACGCAATGCGATAGCCGTGCGGGATGCGTTGCGCATGCGAAGACTGGGCGACGCCGTGACATTTCGACGCGGTTGTTATCGAAGTTTTTTTTTTTTTCACCCCGCTCTCCGGTGTTAGTTTTTTGTATGAAAACAATTCACTAACACTCGAAGATATCTTGAGAATTTCTTCAGCTTCATTTGGTTTTAATACATTTACGGATGCTTTCTGCTGACTGCTCCCCGTAGCCCATTTGATTTTACGGTTTGCACGGGTACAGTAGACGACGCTTAATGTGATCGCAGTTAATGTTATCGTTCGAATTTCTGAAGTCCCATCCGTTTGTATACGAAAACATGGAAAATATATCATTTATTTTTATCAACAATTCGGTTAATGTGATCAAACTACTATAGAACATTTTTTTTAAACTAAGGTAAAAATGCCAAATAAGGTTAAAAAAGATTATAAAAATTGCCAAGGGACAATGAAATGCCGCCATATGAGCAGTTAAATCTCCAAACTTCCTGATTTCGATTTCAGTCAACCATTTAATAAAACTAGGCAAAAGAGCATAACGTATATATTTTGAATAACTGTATCAGTTTTTGAGGGACATCAGACACAAATCTTTCTTCTTCTTCAAAAAAAAAAAAAAAAAAAAAAAAAAAATCTTTAGATTTTTTTTCTTTCCCTTTGGAAAAAAATTCCTTGATAGTATACGTCAAACTAAGGTTGCTTTTTCGATTAATTAAAAATTTTGCATTGGCATGTTCTCTTTCAAAGAGTATTAGAATTCGGGGAACAACAATGGTCAAATAATTTCTAGAAACATTATGGAATATTCATAAATAAACTTTTGCATTAAAATCATTATGAGCAGTTCATAAACGAATTTGAGCATTTTCCTGATTAAAATGCTGTCAAAATACCTATTTATGCTTAGATTTATAAAAAACTGGTTAAATTCCTTCGCTGTTTTAGAGGATATGGTTAAAAAAAAACACATCATTTAATGCTATCAAAATAGTCGTGAAATGTGCTCACATAAAACGGCCTCTACTATATTAGAAATAACTACTTCATAGAAAAAAAGATCAGAAACCCCAGAATGCTGAAGTGCTACCAATTGTCAGCTAGTGAAGTTCTCCAACTTTACCCTAGTCACGCAACTTGGCATAGAAACATACACTTAACAAAGCCCCAACATCATTTTTCTCTGCAAGCAGCAGCCGCGAGAATAAGCTCAGCCCGAATCTTTATGTCTTTAAACTCGACACACGCATATATTGTTGCAGACAACAAATACAATATCGGAGTTAAACAATAATATATTATTACAAACACAGCTGTATAAGTATTTTTCGTTCAGGGTGTATGAATCTAGCTTAGGTACACATACATACTGGGTTCGAATATGCTAACCTAGGACTTCGCCTATATCACCTTTTTTTTTAAAGAAGAATGAAGAATAAAAAATAAAGAAAATCTTACTTACTTACTAAGAAAACCTTCCTTAACCTTAATAGTTACTACAGAAAAGATTTATGGATTGAAACGTAATGTAATCAGTTTAAAATTTAGGCAGGTAAAGCTAGTTGCTCAAATTAGTGTCACTTTCAATAAAGAGTTGATTATCATTCATTTAAAACTCGCATTCCACAGATTTGTTCTCGTTAATTAGATATAATTGAATGACCAAATATTACTGATATCAGCCGTAGTCTCCAGCTTTCGAATTGGGGCCAAACACCGTAACTGAGGACTTCGCCTGAATCGACTGATCGCCCTCACCCTTTGCCATTCACTACTGAGTACGGTCAGTCGAGTAGGCAAAGTTATTGTTAGGTTGAAATTTCCCTATCTTTTCAATTTAATGTTTAATAATACCATATTTCCATGTGTATTTTTTCAACTCGCGTATTTCCTTCCCCCCCCCCTTTGGAAGCTTTTTACGGCTAGGCTCTGAAACTTTTAAAAATATTTGCAGAATTTACCTTTTCGTCAGTTGTACATAATTTTTTTCTTCTGAGAGCTAGTGTATTGGCTTATTTTCGGTCTTTTCAATTTGTGTGTGTGCGTTTTTGCTTTTTTATATAAGAATTTCATCAATTCTATTTTCTATTGCATGAATTATTTAAATTTCTTTTATTCACATTTTTTGTCCAGCTACCCGGACGCTGGACAAAAAATCTTATCTACCGCTGATGTGTTCGATCTTTCGAAATCCGAGTTTTTGGTTCCCTCTTTTACTTCTTTATTCATCCTATGTCTTTGCCGTAAACTGCGATCAAAATTCATTCATACGAGATGTCACTGGGACTTTACAAGGTAATTGCATAGGACAGCTCAATTTCAATCAGTTAAAGAATAGCATAGCTGATGGATATTGATCCATCAGCTATTGCAATGTTTATATTGCTATATATTCTTCTTGGAATGCAGATTTCTTTGAAAGAAATAATGTCATGTTCTTACTGTAAACTCGTTCTTCGTAAATTAAATGACCGTAATGACTTTTCCTTCTCGATTTCGGGTACTAAAATTAGTAAATAAAAGGGGGGAGAAATACACGAGGAAATACGGTACATTTGTTCTTTATTTTTAGTAATAAAATTGAAATGTCATGATTTATTGCGGCGTATTTCAGCAAAAGCACCATAACATGTCAATAAAATTACAGACAGATAAATTTGAGTGATTTACAGAATTAATTAATTCATTTCACTTACCACTCGGTAGCGCAGAAGATATGTTATCTGAAGAAGAACATGGATACATTGGATCTGCTTTCAAATGACCCTAAAAAGAAAAAAACCAGTTTCATTTTTTGGATAGTAAAATCTTTGTTATATATTACTTACTTTTACTATGCATTATGATTGAAATATGTATTCTAAATTCAGTTAAGATAAATGCCCAATGAATTTCACTAAAGCTGAGACTTTCGGTTGAATTAGCGTGTGTTACGAGCTTTTACTATGGCTGCACAGATTATGTATTTCAATTATAGTTATGTACGATACTTCACTAAATTTACTTCTTTGTACAAGGTAAAGGAAGTATTGTAAAGGCGAAAAATTTCAGGTATCATATATCAACGAAAATATCAATTTTAACGGCTCTAGAATCCATTTTGAACGATGTTTTCACTCGACATCTGTACGCGCGGACACAATAAAGGGATCTTTTTCCTAAATGGATTGTAAAAAGGATTTAAAATTTATTCAGAAGAGACTTTTTCTCGACGTATGTAAGTACGTACGTATCCCGCATATTTCAAGAACGAGTATCCGTAGACCGTCGAAATTTTGCATATACCACTGCTATAGCATTTAATTGTGCATCTCTAATTTTCGTCGTAATCAGCCGCATCAAACGGGTATTATATATAAATATATATAGGCTAAAAATTAGAATAAATTTAGATGCTTTAAGTTTATATATATATATAAGTTATGCCTTAAGTTAATCTGAATGCAATAATTGCAGAATTATCAACAATTTAAAAGTTTTAGAAGTTTTTAGAGATGTTAAATGTATGCGTTTTAGAAGAAGATATATCTCCGAAAATAATCCGGATGTGTTTATGGGGGCTCAAAGAGACTCGTCCCAGACCAACAGACACTTTAAAGTCTCTAACTACGACGTTCCCCGGGCAGTCATGCTTCACAACAGAGGAGAAGGAACATACATCGTCATTAAACACAGCGTTAAAAACACAAGAGTTCCACTAATATTTTCACTCCAGGCGGGTCCACTTGTTAAGCAGTTTGCTGTAACTATCCCCTGATATTTCAGACATTGTCATCACTGCAAATCTTCCTCAAGCACCATTTTCGTACGTGAATAATGACTTAAATTTTGATCATGTGCCCATGTTTTTCGCTTTCTATGTACTTGGTTACGAATCGCCGCCTATTGAGTGTCACGTTAATTATAATGGCTTCACTTATCATGTGCAAAAATCCGTCATTGGTAATATTTCTCTCAGCAATAGCACAGAAATAAATTCTGCTATTAGTGAATCAAACTTCAGAATGTCCTTAACAACGCTAAATTTGCTAGCAACAAAGATAATTTTACTCTTCCTATGTATATTATTAAAAAAAATCTGATGTGTACACCACATGGCATCCTTGTACGGAATATTAAATTATACTCATTTTTTCTTTCATTTCATTTAAACTTATTAGATTGAATTAAACCTACTTCGCCGACAGCGCATAAACCACAATAGAATAAATGCATTCTTTAAAATTCACTTTGTTTACCATAGCGACACTCTGGCGCTAGGTTTACTTAACAGTATTATATTTCGTTCATATTATAACTCAGAATGCACAAAATTTATATCATTTAAAGAATTATCTAATCGTTGCCACATGTTCTATTCAAATACTATAATAACGCTAGAACTATGTATAAAAGAAATTAAGCCAACAAAACAAAAAAGAAACACCTTTTCACAGACAATTGAGTATTTCTCATTCAATTAATTCAGTTTTCACTTCGCGACAAGGCAAAAATACATAAAAACTCAAAATATCTGTGTTAAAAATTACGAAGTAAATCTTAAACGCTTATTTCCTCGAAAAAATTCCAGAAAGGATTAAGCATGATTTAAATAATAAATGAAGGCGTTATCTTTGTTGCTGCGAAGCTAAGTTTCTCTAGATTGGCAACAAATCCGCTACTCAGCTGTTTCAAATGTAAACAAGAGCAATGGCCGCTATCAAATTAGGCTTAGCGGCACTTAAACAATTTTAAAATTCTTGATAATTCTAAAAATATTGCATACAGATTTACTAAAGGCATAAAACCCTTAACCGGAAGATAAAAACGACATAATTCAATTATTTTTAAAGCAAAAAATGTACAGTTTACAAACATATAAAAGTAAAGAAACTGAGATCACTGAGCCGGGTAACAGAGTGGATATATTTATAAATATATTTACATACGTTTGGCGCGGTCGATTGAAACCAAAATACGAGGTGCACATCTGCATGTTATAGTAGTCTTATATACAAAATTTCAACGTTATGAGACTACTCGTTTTTGAGTTATGCGAGATACGTACGTACATACGTTCGTGCTGACGCCACGAAAAATTCTCTTCAGAATTCATTTTAAAGCAGTTTTTTAGTTTTTTTGGAGGAAAAGAGTCTTTTATTCTGTCCTTACGTACAGATATCACGCAAAAACATCGTTAAATTGCATTCGAAAGCGGTCAAAGTGGATATTTTCGTTGAAATATGCTGCCTGAAGCTTTTCGCGATTACAATACTTCCTTTTTACTTCGTACAAGGAAGTAAAAATTCAAGCAGAAGGACCTATTAAGGAAAATCTCCCAGCGTACGCAGGACTTAAGAGATACAAATATCTTTAATCAAGCCAGCAGAGACCTAAAAAAGGACTCAAGAATATAAAAAATTATAAGAGTATAAGCAAGAAAACTTGGACAGCTTAACTCACGTCGATCACGCTGTGTAGAAAACTGCTAAACATCTGAAAAATAATTTTAGCACCACGGGTCCAATTTCGAAAAGTAATACTAGAATTTACAATCCTGAGAAAAATGCTAATGTATGTGCCGACACTTATGAAGAACAGATCACCGGTAATAATATCTTCAACCCAAATGATGTAAAACTAATCGATCGATCGTGTTAATGACTTTAATTATTCTCTCACAAATGAATCCACTTTACGCAAAGTAAAAGAAATCCTTATTGCACTCAACCCCAAGAAAGCCTTAGGCCATGATCAAATAAACAACAGAGAACTTAAAACTGCCACCAAAAGTACTTATAGTACTTATAACCAATATAACGAATGCTTGTCTGTGACTATGCTTTCTTCCGCAGCCCTGGAAACATGTGAAGATGGTGACAAAACCGAAAATTACAGGCATGTTAGCCTGCTTCCCTCAACAGCAAGAATTTTTTAAAGAATTATATTTTAAAGAATGCATCATTTCGAAACATAATATTGTTACGAATTTGGTACATATACGGATAATTTTAGTGAAATTGTTGTAATTTTCTGTTTAATATCACATGGACATCTAAAGGAGTGAAGCTTGCTGGATAAGTAAGAATACAAAGGCAAGTCTATTTAACAATGAGGAAATGGCTATCTCGTTAATTTGGCGAGATATCGCCGAGCTGGCAACGATTTTGGAAACTAATTTTTGGAAACTAATTTGGCAAGAAATCGCCAAAAGTCCCCAAATTTGGAGAGCATTTGACGACATTTTGGTCCAGTCCCTGTATCACCGCCTAGGTACTGCAATTGAATAACCGTAATTGTTTTTAGATGGTCTGTAACGGTACTCGGCCTGCCTTCCAGTAATTTCAAGAAGTAGAAAGTATTAGAAATATCTCGGCGGCTGGATGAAAACTTTGTCATACCGGAGACAGCATCTGTTCCTGAATTGTTACTGTTGTGAGTTGGAAGTTTAGAGCGACTTCGGAGTATTAAAAGCTTCGCCTTTTAGAGGCGCTTTGGTTGGGTTGTGTTCAACGTTCTTAGGAGTTTGACGTGTAACGACTGATTGTGCTTTGTGATACTGTGAACGCCTGTACAAGTATTTCTGTGAAAGTTACAAAGCTCTGAAGTGTTTCTTTTCATAAAATGAGTTTTATCAATCTATCATCGGACCTATGTGCATTCAGTCTATAACGAACCCGTACGCACGAAACAATATTCTTTTTGAGCATCAGTTTGGATTTCGGAAGAGTTTCTCTACCATCTAATAAGTCACACGAATTGTAGATTATATCGGCGTTAGTTTCAATTAAAAAGATACTGTTCCAGGAATATTCGTTGATATCGAAAGGCTTTTGATAAGGTCTGGCACTATGGCCACCTTATCAAAATGATAGATAGCACTTAACTTCCCAACACAAATCATTCTTATTGGTAATTACAGGCAGCACAGGACTTTTTAACTTCGCATCCAAGATAAACCATTAGACATAAGAACAATATAGTGTACTGCAAGGTAGTATTCTAGCGCCTTTGATTTTTAATCTATATTACGATAAGTCTAAAAAAGATAACTCCCTTTTTGCATGCTACGCAGACGACACTGCACTTCTTTTCAAATCAGTTAGTTAAATAAAACGCTGCAACAAGCAATTGGGAAACTCTATCCTTGATTCAACGATTCGAAATTAAAAATAAATGCAGAAAAATCATGCATCATTTACTTTAGAAAGTACGTTTTGGGTCCAAACATGGGAGAAACCAAATGAATGATTGTGTAATAAATACCACGTGTAATACGAAAATAAGATACTTATGAGTCAACTCAACGGAACGCTTACATTCAAGTTTCATATCAGCTCTGTTCTAGATAAAACCCATAAAGTATTTATGAGCATCTAACCCCATCATCCATAGAAACTCTAAATTAAATCTGAATGCAAAAAAGTATCCTTTTTCTTGTTGAGAACACTTAGATAGCAGAAAGATTCAAAAGATGGTATATCAGCTTTTCCCTTTGATGCGGTGGGGTGAATTTATGACTGCACAAGGTAATCGCTCTCTGACAGCCATCAGTGGAACATCGAAATGACCTCGCTCATGTCGCGGGATACTGGCTGACTTTCGAACTAGCCTAATCGCTACCACTGTAGAATTCCGCCTATGATTCTTCTTTGATTGTGTTGAATGGCTTACATGTGATCTTTATCTTTGTTATTTGTGCGTATGTGCTTACTAATATATTTTTCTAATCTAATAAAAGTAAATAAATGTAAAATCAGGCATATCATGTTCATCCTTGCGTTAACACATGTCTCTATGGAGTGGTAACTCTAATCTCCACTAAGGTAAGGCGTGTCAATTTAGAAGCAATTAAACCTATTATCTCGCCGACCTGAGCGTCCGCTGTTAAAACTAACAGATGTGTTTTGCAATATTTACAAAATAAGTAGCTTCGTATTATTTTGAACGCACCGCGGTTTATTAAAAACTCGGTTATTCACAATGATCTTCAAATCAAGCCTAAAAATTCTGAAATTCTTGCCGCTATGCATAAATTCTACCAAAACTGCGACAATGCTCATGAAGTGGTAAGAAACATGGGTAATTACAACTATTTAGTTAAACAACTACATCAAAGAGAACAATCCATCATAATATGAGATGGTAACATTTTATTCGCTTGACTCTTCGCTGCTCATCTTACTTCAACAATATTTTGTAAATGCTTACCAGTGCTCAACAGCCGAATGGACTTTGTCAGTGAGTATTCTTCTTAGACTAGATCATGAGTTCGATGTCAACAAACTCAGAAGAAATTTTCCGGGAGTTGTACACATTTTCGACTTTCTTACTTTTACTTCACTCTTTTACTGAGGGAAATTTTTTATAGTATCTTACAATTTTCTTATACATGAAAAAGTTCATTTCAGTAATCTGCTGAAGAAAGGCGTAGCGAGTTTCGCCCACATTGCGAAAGTGAAAATTCTTTCGGAACACTTAAATATTTTTTTTTCTTACTTTAATTGTGTGATAGTTTTTCTAATTTATTTTGTATCCTGTTTATCTTTACAGTTCAAGCAAATACTCGGTATTGTAACATTATTGCAGTTCCAATGAAGATTTCAACCAGCAACAGATAACGCCCCATGATATGAAAATTTTCAATTTTACAACTACTCTGTACAGAGTCTCCGGCTTATTAGCAACATGTCCATCTTTTTCGTCCGGAATTTATAATTTTACTTCAGATAGCACAAGGGGAAATGAGAATTGTGGATAAAAAAACTTAAATAAACGACCATTTCTTTCACAGTGATGATCTACGCACATTCTTTCACCGCTTGCACTTCCTTGCTACATCACGTCTTTTCGCTAAGCTGTATTTTTCTACTATTTAAAATGTAAACTGCTTATATAGAAATTGTGGGGCTGTTATAACTCCCCCAGTGTTGCATCAATCAAGGATGCATCCTAAGAATTTAATCAACTATGGCACATTGTCTGCAACCTTGGCACATTTGTTTGCAACTCCACCTTTCCATTTATGCAACATCTTCAAGCTATCTTCTATGATGCGTCTTATTTGCGTGCGACGTTAAAGCCATGACTAAAAAGTGAATTGGTTTCATCCTCCTCAGAAACAACATCACCACACGCACATACACGGACACACACACACATATATATAAGGTGAATCACCTAAAACTTGCACCACAATGATTACTGAAATAAAACATGCTATTGATGTACTGATGTCATAGAATAGAAATCTAGACAAGAGCTCATAATTTGAGCACACACACGGCAATTAATAAGTACTAGATTACGTAATTTTTTAACAAAGTTACAGGGCCCCCCCTCCAAAAATAGAACAATGTTTATTGACATCAATAAATAAAACTAACTGAAATTAGAATATCTTTTTTTTTTTCTTTTTTTTTTTTCTTTTCTTTTTTTTTTTTTTTTTTCTTTTTCTTTCTTTTTTTTTTTTTTTCAGGACTCTATTGCAAGTAGTTTACGAGTTATCGTAATATCAAAATTATGAAAAATTATAAATATCTTCATTCTGGATTTCTACTGGAGTGTAAAGATTGTTTGAAGAAGATTCAGTTGGTTTTATTGCTAAACACATTATACCTGGGTTTAAGCAGCACATGTTCTTTATCTTAAGCCGGATAATATCGTGCAGCGTTATAAGAAAGCAGCACATAAACTTAACTCACGACTATTAAGTACATTTCAAGAAATACTTCAGTATGAAAAGCATTAATATAATAAAGCTGCATCGTCCGTCGTGCAATTTCTTAATTACAAAGAAAAAATATATCGAAGAATTTTCTTTCTAAATTCAAACAGAAACTCTAAAATAGGAAGTGGCAACAATTTTCCTGTCATAAACAGCAGCGAAAGTTAGAAATCTGTATTTGCTGCATAATATGTTAGAAATGTCGACCAAGAGTTGCGACAAAGGAATCTGGCTAGATAGCGGCTTGCTTTGAAGTTTTCGTATCGCCGGTTCGTTTTTAGTTGCATTTACCAGGAAGGTATTGTAATAAAATTTCGTCATCTGTATACCGAAGGTGTGAAAAGGAAAAGTAAGTAGGTGTTAGAAAAGCCACTGTAATCGTAACTGTCGGCTTTCGTTTTCGTACAGTAATAAATGAAATACGGTGGCTTGTAAGAAGAAAAGAAAGCATCCAGCTTAAAATGTCCAAATGCAAAGCATTCTTTTAAACAGGTACCATATTGAAAGTTGGTAAGGCGCTAAATGTGATCGCCGTTAATATTATCATTCGGGTATTGTTATCGAATTGACGAAGTCACGCCTGTTTGTATATGGGAAGCAGGAAAATATGTGATCACTAATTCTGTTAATGTTATCAAAATGAATTTTCAAGTAAATTCTACAAATAATTTGAATTGAATTAAAAAATTCATTGAATTTTAAAGTAAATAAATTTTAAAATAAAAAAAATCTGAAAGCTTTCAGATTACGACCAATCTTGAAATATAAAACATGGCTATAATATTTGGTGGCAACAGTTTGAAAAGTGATTCGACGCAAAATGCCGTTTTGAAATCAATAGTCCTTCTGGGATAGCGCTCTTTGGGCTAATAATAAATTTTAAATAGTCAAATAAATTTAAAAAATTTCCAAATGACTTGAAAATATCACAAAGTAAGGGATTGTTTGGTTTTTGTTTAAGTCAACCATTTAAAATTTAGGAAAAAAAAAAATGTCAGCTTTTGTTGAATTTGGCGCAGATTTTGAATACTTCTCTTGATTTCGTGAAAATGAGACATAGTTCCCTCTTCTTCAGTCAGAAGAAGAGGGAGCTATGAGGAAACAAAACGATTATTCTTCGCCCAAAAGTTTCTAACTGAGCTTATTTATTTTTTGACAACTATGAATGACAGTTAATGAAATCTGTACCTTGAAATCTTTGAATAAGATTGATATCGCATTGTAAATTAGCTAACTACACTTCAAATAATACAAACTCGAACTTCAACTAACTAAAATCTTGAGATCTTTGTAACAGGGGTCTTTGCAACAAATACATCATTATAATGTCTTCGCGGGCCCATAAAATTGCTTTGGGGAGCCACTAGTTTGACAGTTCCGATTAAAGGGGATGAATCATGTTTCTACACCCCTAAATTCTTTCCTCATATTGCAGGAAGAACGGTGTCTGGGGAATGCGGACTTTGGATCCAAGTTCCATCGGAACTGATTTAAATTTCGAACTTTAAAATAATTCGACATAAATTTGTAATATAAGAAGACTTCTCGATAAGTAATAAAAATTAAGATCATGAACGCAACATGAGATGAAAAAAGGCAGAAGGAGCTGGAGATGGGTGTAGATGAGAGTTCAGACAAGGTTTTCTAACACATTTAATCTCAGTAACACATTTAAGAGTTTTTGAGTTGAGTTGAAATGAGGCAGTAACAAAAACAAAATGATCTTAAAATTCAAATCCCTTCAATGAAATACCACTTGTTCCTACGTTCATACGAACCATTTATTCAATGTGTCCATCCATACCGATGGACCATATTAACAATTCGGTATGGATAATATCGATATTCAGTATGTATAATATCGGTATGGATAATATGGTCCATCCAATACCGATATTCCATATTCCATTGTTCCATTCAAGTGCACAACAAGGGTTTTCAAATATGACATACTCATATGAACAATTCATCCACTCAATCAAAGGAATCTAAATACAAAAAATAAAGTTCATTCATTATGTCCATCCATATTCATTTGAACATATTCATCATTTCATATCCATTCCATGTTTCATTGTTCCAGTGAACTGGACAACAACGGATATGTAATATAACATATTCATATGAACAATTCATCCACTCAATCAAAGGAATCTAAGTACAAAAATACAGTTCATTCATTATGTCCATCCATATTCATTTGAACATATTCATCATTTCATATCCATTTGTTGCATTGTTCCAGTGGACTGGGCAACAGCCGGATATGTAATATAACATATTCATATGAACAATTTATCCATTCAGTCAATGGAATTCAATGGAACATCATTTGCTCATACGTTTATGTGAACAGTCCAATGGAGCAATGGACGTCATTGAGTGGAACAATTCAATGAACCATTCAGTTCACTGAATGGCTTATTGAATGGCCCATTGATTGTCGTCTGATATAAACGTCTTGTGTGTGGATTCCATGAGGTGGTTTTTTGAAATCTTATGTAAACATCTATCTTCCTCTTGTTTTGAAAGGCAAGTATGTAGGCTTTATTTAGATCGGAATACAATTGTAGATTTGCATGAAAGACAAACGCACAAATAAACAAACAGTCACTCCTATACTTATACAGGGCGTCACAGAAAAAACTTCCCCTATTTGAATCCCTATCGGCCTATCCCGTTCAATCATTCGAAATGAAATTTCAGGTATTGTTATTTGAAGGCATGCGGGCGAGATTGTGATGATTTAAAACAATAGAGAAATAATAATAAACGTGGCAATACTGGCCACGTCGACAAAAACCTCGGATAGGCATAGCAGGGAAAACGCAGTCTTCAGCACCATCAAAACAGGGAGGACACACACCTTTTCTCTCCGTCGAGAAGATTCTACTGCGCAATTTAGTTCACCTTTTCTACTCAGCTAGGGAGCGAACGGGAGGAATGCCTATTTCAACAGGAACTATACACGTATGATAAACTGCCGGCGTAAAAAATGTGCAAAGAAGAGCATTGTAAAGAACCACTGACAACACAGACAGAAGGTGCCTGGAGCAACAGCGTGTCTACTTTTTTCTTTATCTGATATGATGAAGATAGCAGGTAGCCGCTGAGGATAATACGGATGGATGAGGCGCATTTCTTCTTGGAAGAGTAAACTCCAAGAACTGCTTTCACACGGCTGATGAAAATCCTCATGATGTGGCACCAGTGCCTTGCACGAAGCTGAAGTGATTGGGCTGTTCCAGTATCGCAAGCACATTCATTCTCAATCTATATTTTTGCGAAGAGGTCACTTTCACAGGTATGAAAATGTACTCCATCACAAGTGCTCGGTATACAACAATGTTGCAGACTTATGTGATTCTAGATATGCAGAAGCGTTAATGTCGTTAATGACACTGTAGGCGTCCAAGATAACGCTCATCCACAAGTCACCACATATTCGGCAAGTGCTGCAACAGCACTTTGGAGATAGAATTATTTCCCTATACTTTGCAATTTTGTGGTCTCCGAGATCCTCTGATCTCACTCCGATTGAGTTTTGGTTCTGGGGTTACCTGAAATCTAAAATGTGCACGTCAAATCCACGAGATTTTCAGAACTGAAGGATACTTTAAAATGTAAAGTTATATAGATTCCTCCTACGATGTTACGTTCATCATTGTTGCTATCGATCTACCGCATAGAATACGTTATCGTCCGCGAAGTTGAAAACTTGTAATCCAATAAAAGTTTTTCCCCCTCTCCTATCTTGTGTTGTCATTTGTCCTTTACAATGTTCTTCTCTGCAAATGTTTTACTTCGGCAATTTTTGTCATTACGAGTATCATTTCAACGCCATTTACGGTTCTTTAAATGCGCAACGCTGATCAATTTGCGCAGGTAAAAAGTGGCTGTAGCCATTCCAAAATTTAGAAATGTTTTCACTGTAACCGTAACCATGAGCATTGCTGTATTGCTTTAAATCCGTGCCTAACCGTATTGCTTTAAATCATCATAATCTCGAGCGCATACCTTCAAATAACAATATCTGAAATTTCATTTCGATTGGTTGCGTGCATAAGCCGCTAGGAACTCATATATTGGGGAAGTGTTTTCATAACCAACCTGTATAAATAATATAGATAATGATGATTAGCTTGCGATAGTGCTGATGTACTATCGTCATAGGATGTGATGTAATTTTATCCATTAGCAAATCCTCCATTAGAAATTCCTCAAAAGTTAAAATTAGGATCCGTACATGCAGACCATAAGGTGCTATTAAATTGAATGACGTAAAAAACTGAAAAGCAGACTTGATCATTTATTCTTTAAAAATTAACAGTATAAATGCATAAAAACAATTTTGTTCTTTGGGGGAAAATAATGGAAGGGTTATCTGTCTTCCTGAAAATTCAAAAAGTGTTTTGAGCTCTAAGAGATGTTATTGTTTTTATTTTGCGATAAAAACCTCTACATTCTAAAGAAGCGTTATTATCACTCATAAATTCATAACACGCTGTATTTATCTTCGATATCATAAAAGCATATTGTCCATTACAGCGTTCTTTTTATAATGCACCGATCGCAAAATTACTAATTATTTTCATGTGGCCGCTATCATCTACAATCTAAACAAAATCTAATAGTAATAATGAAGTTTTGTAGTGACATGTAGATCGTAAGCATCTTTCTAAAACTTTACTTAAACACTTAAATTCTTTTTGTTTTGTTTATTTGCGCCACTTTAAGTTCCAGAAAGAAATACGGAAACAATCGGAGGTTTAAAACTGAAATTCTTTTTAAGATGATTTTTTAATTTTATATAACGATTTCATGTTCTGTAACGAAAAATGTTAATCTTATTTAAGATTACGAGCTAAATATTTGTATTTTTTTATAAAAAGGTGACAATGCATTTCTCTGTTGTAATTCAAAACAGCATTAAAAGTTCAACAGTATAACAGCATGAAATTGTTGAAATATAGGACTTGGTCTTACTTGTGGTATGGTCATTTTCATGTCGTAGTTCTTGGGCGTAGCATCCATTACTGTGCACGTGATCCGATGACATCATGATGCCTTGCATCGTGGCTTGGCATTTCTCGAATTTTCGAAAATATTTAGGCAAAGGTTTCCATAGCTTTGTCTTTCTTTATTCTGAAATTAATAAAAGAGTTTAGAGTTAGAAGAGTAATTCTTTAGTTATGAAGAAAAACGTAATTAATCTTAAGTTCTTTAAATATAATACATAGCAATAATATTTGGTCGCAACAATTTAAACAGTGATTTCCGTTTGTAGTGAAACGCCACAAAATGCCGTTTTGAAACTAATAGCCTTTCTGGGCTACCGCGTCTTCGGACTAATAAAAATAAGAAGGAAGTTCAAAAAAGTTTGATTGAATTCCAAAGCACGGTTATAAAATTATTCATAAAATAGTTATTGATCATTTGAAAATTCTAGAGCAAAAAATTATTCGTTACTTTCCAAATGTAAAAATAAAAAAATTTGACTGGGTTCGAAATCCATTTGTGATAATCCACACTTCAATTATTTTTGAAGGAAGAGAAGAATTAATTTCGATGTGTCAAATTCAGACGAATCAATTAATTCATTCTTAGGTGTGATTATCCGACAATATCACAAAAAGTTTTAAGTGCGTTATTACAGTTTTCCACGTCTTATTTATTCCGATGTGCGGCTTTGACCAGTATAAAAACGAAAAAAGAATCTAAACTTTTAAATCCGGATCACGAAATGAATGTAGTATACTCAGTTTAACGCCTAAATATAAATAAAGATATCAAAAAACAGAAATTTTAAATCTTCATATTAATTGAAATTTAATTTATCACTGAATAAACATTTCGTTTACGTTGTACTGCAATTTTGTTTCATATTTCATTGACAATTACTATCGTATGCTATTTTTATAAAAATATTTTATAGATGCATCAAACAATTAACCACACAAAAGTCTTTCAAACGTATCTCATTGTTAGCATATCACGAAATTTTTAAATTATTAAATGTGTACAGTTATTTAAAAAAAAGGTTGAGAATCACTGTTCTAAACAAAAGCGTATATCAGGTGGGCGAGAACTCAGTTGTTGGCGAACCAGGATATAGGATAACACGTTAGAAGATCCTTTTGCGTCATGCATTGAACTAAATTATCATTGATATATCGAGATAAAGACTTTGAATCCGTTCATTAACTTCATTAGAGTTCCTTGATGACTTTGAATCCATTCATTGACTTTATTCGAGTTCTTTGATGACTTTGAATCCGTTCTTTGACTTCATTCGAGTTCCTTGATGGATCTGTTAGAGGCTAATGCTTATTTATAATTGTAAATGTGTATTTTAAATGGAAATTTATAAGTGATAGATGGGTCTAAACCATGGCTTTTATGTTAAGTCATTTTTGTTAAAAATTATTAATGTATTGTGAAACTTAAAAACAATGAAAAATAAATGTAGTAATTTCACCTAATAGTACATTTCTTTTTAAATTAAAGTTCCTGTTAACATCATTCGTTTCATCAATTAATTTTTATACCGTTTTGTGAGATAACTTTTTTCTTATCAAATCGGATACAACGAGCCAAATTTTCAGTCCCTTGAAAGGGAGTTCAACTGTATTCATAAATTCTAACAACCGAGTGCAGTGCCTCGATCCAAGCACGAGCGCAATGTCTGGACGCGACCTTCAGTGATGACACAAAACAAAAGCAAGACAACTAAATAAAAATCCCGAGAAAGCTATCAAGTTTCTGCTAATACGCAATTGCGTCGGGCACCGACTGAAAGAAATAGCTTACAATCTATCACTTGCTTTTGGCACGCGCCTCGTGAATAGCTAAAAAAGAAGCTTCGGACTTATGAAAGGACCCTCTTTCTAGGGCCCTAAAATAGCCTCCTTATCGGCTATTTCGTTTTTTTATTTTTCTGTCTTTCTTTGCATGGTTTGCGACGATCATTCACGTACTTATCATTCTGCGGAATTTTCCACCGGCGGTTAGAAATTTTTTGAGGAAAAATTAATGGTGTTTCGGTGTAAAAGAGTCGTTTTGGGACTGTTATTGCAGCTTGGAGGAGACAGGCTGTGGACATTATGTGTTTCTGGCGTCTTCAGCAGCATTTTTAGGGAAGCGGGAAAAAAGCTCAAGAGCTGCTTAAAGTTACAGTTTGCAACATTGACTTTAGCTCCTTCACTCTCCTGATAAAGGCATATACAGTCTATTTCCTCAAACGTAAGATGATATTTTACCATTTAAAATGGCCTTCGGCATAGGTTGCATGTTTTTACTTAAAATATATTTTAAGATGATTTACCGCCCATATTTTCAAAAGAAAACTTTATTACTTTTTCTGATCAAAATTCTATGATATATACCTGTTACCATCAAAGTATCAAAGTATTCTATACGGTACGTAAGCGTTTTATAGAATGCCCAAAACTCTCCGGCATTGTATGAAACGATTAATATTTCGTACATTTCCTAGACATTTTGTAGAATGGCAAATAAAAAACCGGCAAACTATGAAATACATCTTTGATTCGTTTCAAATATCCATACCTTTAATACATTTCATAGATAATCCATACATTTAATGCTTTAATTCCACAATTCTATACGTTTCATACAGTTTCATGTATTGTTGTCTTTAATAAGAAAGGCATAAACTATATTAATAACTTAAGTTTTCCTTTATTAAAAATGCTAAATTAATAAAAAATAAATTTCAACAATTAAAACAAAAAAAAAATCATTCTTTATTCCATAGAAAGATCCCAATTTTTCAAAAGAAATTGAAATTCCTCAATACAATCACCAACAATTCATAAAGATCGAGTTTCATCTTTTCGCGTTTCTGAACGAAGTCCCTATTCCAGTTTTAAATTTGCTAATCAGTTTTATAAAATACATGAATTTAAAATCTTAAATAATTTCAGAAATGTGAAAAAATGACTCTGCAGCTCTGTGCTTATTTTTGAAATAACACTTTAATTCCTACATCGAAAATAAACTAGTTAAATTAATTAAACATTAAAATAAAAGGTGAAATAATTTTGATGTTAATAATTAAATTTACATTAAAATAAACTAAATAAAATTTAATTCATAAATTTTAAAATGCGGTTTTGTTTGTTTTTCTCTTAGCCAAATCGCGGATGACATTCCAGAAGTTCGTTTCATGACTTCAGTTGCTCTTCTGTAGACTGTGTACAGTCAAAAGTCGTTAATTCGGACACCCATAATCCGGAATGATCTATAATCCAGGCCTCAAAGCTAAAAAATTTCTGCACATGCGCCGCATTGACACATGCGTATAGGCGTTTACGCGTGCGCGTAAGAACTTTACGACTGCGCATATGCGTCTGCGCAAGCGCAGAATATTTTTTCGCGTGCGCGTTTAATGTATAACGGACGGTACAAGCTAAAATTATCTATTTCAGTTATGTTGATGATTGCGTTGTTCCTTAATTTTCGAATTGGATGCGGTTTATTATTTTTTGCAGACTGTAAGAGCAATGTTATAAAAATAAACTTGAACTTTCGATTATGTCAAATAGAATTTCCGATGCTGGAGCTCCCAAAGGATCTACAAAACGAAAGTATGTTTCGATGTCCATCAAACAAAAAGTGGAATTGCTGCAAAAAATGGATAAAGACATGAAGAAGGTGACAGAAACGAACGAGAGGTTAGTGAAAACGAAAAAGTTTCGATAGACAAGTTAGTCGGTATTCTCGGCACAGCAATTACGGGACTTGAACAGCGGAACTTTGCAATTGAACAAGAAATTATGTCTGTTTATAGAATTAAAGAGAAAGTATTATCACATAAAACGAAACAACTTATATTGAAAGAAATGTTTAATAAAGTAAACAAATAAATATTAAGCTTTTTTTTTTTTTTTTTTTTTGTAAATTTTGATACCTTTTAGATCATAATTGTTCTTTATTTCATAAATTACGGTTTCATATTTTTAATTTTAGAATTTCCGCATGCTATCTTACGAGATTTAAACTGATGATCTATAATCCGGAAAAATCGATAATCCGGAATCGCCGAAGTCCCGACGAGTCCGGATTAACGACTTTTGAGTGTATTTATTAAATGCGAGATACTCATCTTTAGGTCTTAGATGCTTGTTAACCGATTTGCATCTAGAAAATTCTCTCACAACAAGTAATACTTATAGAAATTGTGAGGGAAATCCGATGCAGAAATCTTCCTCATCTATCTTAATTAAATCCTTAAACTTAGTTGTCATTCGTATTTTTTATTCAAAAGTTTCAATGAAGTAAAGAAGGCCAAGCAAGAAATTAAAGAAATTTCTTTGTAATTCCTTCGAAACTATCTCCACTGAAAAAAAAAAAAAAAAAAAAAAAAAAAAACCTGAAAGGTTTCAGATTTTAAATTACGTCAATAGGTGAATTTTTTTAACGTTTTGTATGTTACCTTTATTGATTAAATATCATGTTCTACGTACTCAAACTGCAAAATTCAGTTCAGTAGCAATATCGCACATTAATATTAAAATGAGCATATCTTTAGAATTTCCGGTACAGGGTCTCGCGCGCTGGAGATGAAATTTTTTTTTCGTACAGTGTTGCCATTGCTCGCTTTGAAATCGCTTAATTTTTTAATAAAAAATTCGTTTAAGTGTTACAAAATATTGAAGAGTCATTAGGTTTTTTTTTTTTTTTTTTTTTTAAAAGCAGGAAAGATGAAAAATATACAACCGCCTTCTCCGAGAATCGTACCACGAACCTCTGGAATACTGGCCCAGCGTGCTGAACCAATACACCACGAAGGACGCTTGGAAAGTGGGAGAAATACCTTATAATATGATATCGATAATAAAACAAATTTTAAATTCAAATCAGGGCTTCCATCTGCCCATATTATACGGAAGATCACGTTATTCAAATTTTGATAGCTCTTGGTACCGTTGTTTTATCACAATGCGAGAAACAGATGCATTCATGCAGATTCTTCGCTATTTAATTTCTCTAAATATAAGTCAGGGCGATAATATATGGTGGCAACGATTTGAAAAGTGATATAATCTTTTAAAGTTTTCGACGCAAAATGCCAAAACGAAATGAATAGTCCTTCAGGGCAAACTGCCCCTTTGGACTAAAAATTCTTTCCTCATTTCAGTTTCATGTCACGATTAGGCAACTCGTGAATCTTCACATCACCAATGACAGAGCGGATAATTCAGAGGCTTAATTAGAGAAAGGGTGCAGGCTGCAGCAGTCCGCACCGACAAGAGAACAAATTGTCAGACGGAATTAAATTTAGAATTAAAAAGAGTTTTCGTCTAGATGAAACATTTTAAGAAATCACTGCGTGATTTTCAAAACTACATACATTTGTTACATCTTTTTTATTCTGTCTAAACTTTTGAATGCAAATTACGAATATCCGTTACATTATGATTAGGGTCACATTCATGGGGATGTATTCTCCGTTATTGCTTGGGAGATCGAAACAGGAACGTGAAAAGGCGGTTCTTTTGAATTTATTTTAAAATGCAATCACTAGAATAAAATTCTAAATGTTGTAATGATGTAATTGTTGTAATTGATACCAAATTTCCTAACAAGTACTGTAATTACTGATTGTGAGAAGCGTTTTCTGAATGAAACTCCTTTAAGAAGTATTTAAGAACTACTAAAGGACATTTTTCATTTAAGAAGTCTTTTTCTACAACCTACATTAACAGTAAGAGCAATCAAAAGACCTCTACAATGTCATCGATGATTTTACAAACAAGTAAACAAAATCTTACAAACAAGTAAAAATTTACAATGAAGTAAACAAGTAAACAAACAACATAATGATATAATTATTAAAATGTTGGAAGTTTTAGAAATAAATATGGAGTTTCAGTTTATTTCCCTACATGTCGTTTTGAACTTTTTTTGCTATTATTTGTTTGTGTATCAAGTAGGGTGGCAAATTCAAGGACGGTCCCAGACTACAAAATCAGGGGCCGCTCCGAAAGACAAAAGTTCTAACTACGTCATTGCGATAAGATAGATAAATAGTGGAAGCTCAATCAAGATCAAATACCAAATAACAGATTAGCCCTTGTGCGGTTAATCATATGTGCAGTATAGGGTACGTTATGTGTTATTCGTGTATGCATAATCTGAGTACATGTCAGTGCCGCTTTCGTAACATGGATGTGGACCAGATCCCATTTTTAAACCTTTCCAACAGAACTTTATTCCTCCATAAGGCATTTATCTCAGACGCATGATCGTATATAGTGAACTTTGCTATGACTCAATAAATTTCATTTGGTCTTCCTTTTCGGAAGATTCATATGACTTACTTCTACAGGTATAATATGTATAATATTAAAAATGCATCTTCCAAAAATAAGCCGCCGGGAGCGGACCGCACTTCCTCCGCCCTCTAGTTACCTAACTATTTTTATGAAAGTAATTCTTATGAAGATTTTTATCTTTTAAAAACTCCGAGTTTTAGGGTCGACGAGCATTCCATCTAGTGCTGACTACACTGCTGGCCATTAAAATTGGAGCACCATAAAAGAAAGCAAATAAAAAAGAGATATTTATTGTACGCGAGTAGTATGGCATGAAGACAAAATGATTAAATTTGTAAGCAGTTTTGGGGGCTTTACAGGGGTGCGAAATTAGTAGAAACAGCTGCCAACCCTGGCAGCTAAAACGGCACTTACCCAGTTAGGTACAGTGTCGAACTGGGCTTGGATGACAGAAATTGGCAATTCATTCCATGCTGCTTCAAGTCTATGCCACACTTCATCAACTTGTAGGGTTTATATTTATTTTAACTAACATTTATTTTAAGTTTAAACTATCTTTCCTGTCAAGCCTTACTTTCCCCTGGAATTGCTAATGCCAGAGTATGTAAATTTTAGTAGAACGCGCAAGGATTCAAAATAGTCAGCGGAAGTTTCTGAGTTAAATAGAAGGGAAACGAGTTCGAAGGTGTGCTTTCTTGCTTCACGAACGTGGAGGTGGCTAGTTAGAAATTGAAGAACCACGCGTTTCGGCCTGCGTGTTTGCCTCGGCAAATTGTTAATCTTTCAACGTTCTTAGCAGTCACCACTATTGTTGCTTGCAGGTTGGAAGCGCGCAACGTTACATTGGCGCCCGAACACTTGTCGAACTGAAATGGCCGAAAATTGGATGGAAACTGCTGGACAACAACAAGAAATGGCAAGCCAATTGGAAGGATTTGGATACCTGGTCCAGACGATGAGAGCGTCAATCAAGCCAAACGTCAATTTCGACGGAAAAAATTCGGTGGCGAAATTTCTAGAAAGCCTCGACAATCACTTCCAGCTTTACCCTGTGCCTGAAAGACAAAAAGTTGCCATCGACACATCCGCACTAAGAGGACAGGCCGCGCTATGGTGGAAGAATATAGGCAAATTTTTATTAGGGGAATTCGGAGGCCAGACATATACATTTGAAAATTTCAAAAAATCGTTATTAAAGGCCTTCCCCATAGTGAAAGATCGAGCAAGGCTAGAAGCCGAACTGTATACTTTTTATCAACGGAATATAGAAGAGTTGACGGACTTTATTCTGCGAAAAATTAAGCTGACGGATATGCTGTATGAGAAGAAACCCGACGCGGAGATTATTGAAATAATCTTACCAAGATTGTTACCTGCTGTTCAAGACTACTTCGAAATTAGAAACCCAAGCACATTGCAGGAGCTCTTCGAATTGGCGGTCAAGTTTCAAAATCGCAGAATACAGGGAAAAGCTAGAGGGCCATCGTATTCTCAAAGTATCCGAAGGCAATCTTCAAATGAGCAGACCAGAAATGCAAACCGCTCTTATTGGGGAAAGAGCTATCAAGCTAACTCATCGAAGCTCGAAGGTCAAGGCCCAAAAAGGAAATTTGAAAACAAACGTCCGCGTACCCAGAAGGCAGAAGTGGAAAGGAAAGCTTTATACGAGTAGAGGGGCCTGTGAAAGCGAGGGTCCAGACCCCCGAAGTTTTAAAAAAACCCTCAAGAAGACACTTAAATACTGTCATCGTAAAGAACTCACAGTTACCTATTATACAAGTCCTGGTTGGCGATGTACCAGTAGAAGCCCTCATCGATACAGGAGCAGAAGGAAATTTCATGAAAGTAATTTCATGAGTGATATTTTTTTTAAGAAGAACTTTAATAGGTTTCGATTATTTAAAAATAAAAACACAGAAATCATAGCAGCGCAAGGACAAACTTGTCAATGTATCGGAAAACTATCTTTAAAGATACAACTTCAAAACGAAAGCCTTAAAGTATTAATTTTTGTAGTAAAAAATTTGCAAAATCCACTTATTTTAGGTATGGAGTTTTTAAGGGCCGCGAAGGCCAAACTCAATTTTCAGGACAGTTCTATTGTGCTGGAGATGGACCGGAGGGTGGTGGAACCAGGGGAACAACCGCAAGTCGACCTTAGCCATTTGAATGACCATGAAAGTCAAGCCATCCAGCAAGTGGTGAGTACTTTTTCAAACTTGTTTTCAGAACGGCCTGGTAGCTGTCAAATAGTTACGCATGAGATACAGTTAACTGCCGACAAACCCTGTAGGACTAAACCTTATCGCTATTATAAACAAAAAGAGCTAATCATAGAAGAACATATTCAGGAAATGTTAAAGAACAAAATAATAACGCCCATAAATAGTGAGTACGCGAGTCCAGTCGTACTATGTAGGAAAAAGAACAAGTTTCCTCCTTCGGATAAAAGGGCTTGAAGGTTTGCTATCGATTACAGAAAACTGAATAGTATTACTAAATTCCCAGTTTACCCTTTGCCGGTTATAGAGGAAATTATTAGAAAAATTAAATCTACTAGATACATGACTACTTTGGACTTAACGTCTGGCTACTATCAAATAGCTATGAGACCCGAAGACATACATAAAACAGCGTTTATAACAAAATCGGGCACTTATGCATTTTTACACATGCCCTTTGGGTTGTGTGGGGCCCCATCAACATTCCAGAGAGCTATGGACATTGTTCTAAAGCCTGTCCTAGGAAAATCGACTTTAATCTATCTAGATGATATAATTATAACGAGTAGTACGTTGGAACAACATATTAAAGATCTAGAAGAAGTTTTTAAATTATTAAAAGAGGCCGGTCTTACAATTAACGCCTCAAAATGCAAGTTCGCAACTAAAGAACTTAAATATCTGGGTTATAAAATTTCGCAAAAGGGTATAGAAACTCAAGATTCAAAAATGAAAGCAATCAAGAATTTCCCACCTTCCCAACACCGCCAAGAAACTTTCTTCTTTCCTTGGGTTATGTTCTTATTATCGGTCATTCATAAAAGATTTTGCTAATATTGTTGAACCCTTGTTAGTAATTAAAAGAAAGAAAAGTAAATTCACGTGGACAGCAGAAGTAAATACCGCATTCGAAAGGTTAAAAGAAGCGCTTATCAATGCCCCTGTTTTGAAATTCCCGGAGGGGGACGAAAACCTGGAAATTGCAGCAGATGCGTCGGACTATGCTGTGGGTGCGGTTCTTATGCAAAATGGCCATCCTTTGGCATTTTTTAGTAAAACGTTGAATCATACACAAAGGAATTATACAGCTACAGAGAGAGAAACATTAGACGTATTAATGGCTGTACACAAATTTCGAGTTTATTTCGGCAAATCGCCAGTAACAGTCTTTTCGGATCATGCGGCTGTTGGTAGACTTTACTCGGGGAAAAACCTAATGCCCAGGTTAATAAGATGGTCTGTAAAACTCCAAGAATATAATCTAATAATCAAATATAAACCGGGTAAGGAAAACAATGTAGCTGACGCACTTTCTCGTATAAAACTGGACGATGAAGGCAATGAACTTAAATGCGCTGTGTTGACTTCAAAAATTTTAGATTCTAGAGATACCATTATTGCTGAATTGAAAGCTGATCCTGAATTTGGAAGTATCTATGCATGTTTGAAAGACCCTGAAAGCTTTGAGCACACAGATATCGATGCGATAAGAAATAGAGCAGAAAACTATGAAATAATAGATAATTTATTATTTTATACGAAAGCAACAAACGAAAATCTCGAGTACAAACCAGTCATCCCAGCCTCGCTTCGATTAAGCGTTTTGAAGGAATTACACGACGCGAAAACAGCGGGTCATTTAGGGGTCAGAAAGACTTTAAAAAGGGTACGCGAGGCTGTATATTTCCCGCAATTATACAAAATAGTAACTGTCAGGTCCTGCAATCAATGTCAGTTAATAAATGATATTAATTACAGCCCGGCTGGGTACTTAAATAGCATTCGCGCTACATTTCCGAATGAAATTTTAGGCATAGATCTTCTTGGTCCTTTCCCCCAGAGTGAGTTAAATAAAAATCGTTTTCTTTTAGTAATTGTAGATCATTTTTCAAAATGGACAGAAATTGTTCCACTTAAACGCGCGTCAGCCAAAACAGTCGCAGATGCATTCTTACACAGATACATTTTAAAATACGGTGCACCGATAAAAGTCATTAGCGATAACGGTAAACAATTCATTACTCAAATATTTGAAAACATATGCACTGGACTTGGCCTACGCCATATCAAAATGGTTCCGTATAGACCACAAGCAAACATAGCAGAAAGAGTTAATAAAAACATTGTAAAAATAATTCGAAGTTATGTTAGCACACATCACAAGCGCTGGGATGGCTACATAAATGAGTTAGCTTATGCTTTAAGAACGGCAAATCACGATACTACAGGAAAAACCCCAGCAGAATTATTTACGACGAAAGTTAATTACGCCATTAGATAAATTATTCTTTGTGCAACAAAGAGAGCAATAATTTAAATAGAAAGACGTGCAAACACTTATTGACAAGGTGGTTAAAAGCTCGGATACGGCAAGAAATAGGCAAAAATTATATTATGATAGAAAACGCCGTGAAGCAGATTTTAAAGTTAGGGATAAAGTGTTGAAGCGGAAGTTTTCTTTATCAAGTGCCCCAGACAATTTTACTGCAAAGTTAGCTCCAAAATTTGAAGGCCCCTATGTAATTCAGGAAATCAAGGGAGTCGTATTGCACCTTAAGAACGAGAGAGGGGAAATCTGTAAAGCAAGTCCCGACCAGGTGAAAAAATATTATAATCAAAATGATTTTGAAATCCTTAAACGTTTCTTGCAGGACTTAAGCGTAAAAGAAGTAGAAGGTCCAGAAGTAACGTCACCCGTTCCACCACCCAAGAAGCAGAGAACTGAAGAGAAACCTAGCCCTTCTACAACCCATGCGACGGTACCGAAAAGAAGAAACGAAAACTTTCAGACTCCAGCATTTAAGAAAAACAAGAAAGCAAAGCCGCCGCGTAAAGAAACCTTGGTAAAGAGGAAAACACCACTTACAATGCATCGCAGTAGAAATTCTACATCTAGGAGAACGCTTCCAGGGCCAGAGAGTCAGGTGCAAACAAGGCCGCCGTTCCCGAAAACGAAAAGACAGCAGGAGGAACGAAAAGACCACCACCAACAGAAGAAATTCAAGCATGACTCCAGACCGGAGGACGCCAAGACCAGCCGCCCAGGGAAAAAACGGAAAAGACAGCAACCCGACGACTACCACTCCAAGAGGCCAGCATGCAGAGGGCGAAAAAGAAAAAGTAACGTGGACGACACTCGGAGGACACTAAGGAGAAGACTGACGTCGATGAAACCTATAACGTGGGAGCAGTTCTGCCAGAAAAAGATGTCGGAATTCCAATCATCGAAAACTCAAAGATAAGTTAAAATCTTCTATAATTTTTTTTTCTTTTGTTCCGAAATGTTATGCGTAAATACGGAGTTCTATGTTTTGACGACAGTCAATGTGTCTCGGTTGAGACTTAGTTTTGTTTTACTTTATTTAGCTAAGGCAAAAGTATTATTTTCTTTAAGTATAAAATCTAAGAACAAGCAGTTTCTGTTGGTCGAAAGACTAATTCTGTTATGTTAAAGCCAAAATTTAGCCGAAGATAAGAATAACTTCGTATTCTTGTATTAATAAGAACTTTAGTTTCAGTGCCGCCAGCTTGGCGAAGAGTGAGTAAAGTAAAAATTTATTTTTGTCTTATTCATTTTATGGTAAATTGTAAAAATCATATGTATTAGAATTTTGTAAATATACGTAAATGATTGAAAGTTATGTAAAAGTAGAATTTAGTCTAGAAGCATAAAATTTTAGATGCTAAAAGTAAATGCTCAAAAGCAATGAATTCAAAGTCACGTATTAAACTGTAGATAAAATCATGCTTTAGAGCGAAAGCCTGCATGTCTAAAGATGAATGAGGGGGAAGTTAGAATGAATGCGTTTTGTAGGGTTCTCCACCTACACTTGAATTTTAAGAATGTTAAAGTAGCTCATCGAGTTGTAGAATGTCGAGTAAGGTGTGTCTATTTGGTCGTTGAATTCTAACAAATCATTGTGGTTAGGGGAAGTGTTGCAATACTAAAACACGAATATTCCCGTTTGACACCACACATGGTGGAGAGCCAGGATAAAGTTAAATTCATGTTTGAATACTTGAATGAATGTGAATTAAGCAGTAACTAAGGAAAATAAATCGTTCAAAAACAAAAACTTATTCAGTGTCAAGAAGGTGTAAATTATAATGTATTTAGAAAGATACTGATACTCATTCCTTCCAGATGCTGGAAGGAAGAGAACAGATTGATTGCTGAAGTCCAGGAAAAGTTGCTGTAAGAAGAGAGAGTTAAATAAGTATCTACAGAAATTTATTCTACCTTTTGTGAATAAACAGTTTTTTTATGTAAACGAGGCTCTTAAAATTTAGTTCAGAATTGTGGAAACTTTTCAACAGGTCGTTTCTAGGACCTGCTTCCAAGTTTACCAAATTCTGGCAGCGGCAAATGTAGGGTTTATATTTATTTTAACTAACATTTATTTTAAGTTTAAACTATCTTTCCTGTCAAGCCTTACTTTCCCCTGGAATTGCCAATGCCAGAGTATGTAAATTTTAGTAGAACGCGCAAGGATTCAAAATAGTCAGCGGAAGTTTCTGAGTTAAATAGAAGGGAAACGAGTTCGAAGGTGTGCTTTCTTGCTTCACGAACGTGGAGGTGGCTAATTAGAAATTGAAGAACCACGCGTTTCGGCCTGTGTGTTTGCCTCGGCAGATTGTTAATCTTTCAACGTAATATTCAGAGTTTGCTGAATTATCAGCGGTATTTTAAAACGCGGTGAGGTTAGTTACGTTTAGAGAGCCTCGTAGTTAGTCACTTGTTATTATCTCTTTTCAGTTTCTTATTTTTATTTTACCGCCGGGTCGGCGTAGTTTGTGAGCGTCAAGAGCACGCATTTGTAATTGCTAAAGTTGAATAAAAAGGGATTAAAACCCTTCTCAAGACTTTGGTCTACTTCCAGTTCTTAGCAGTCACCACTATTGTTGCGTGCAGGTTGGAAGCGCGCAACGTTACAAACTTCATCAATCATATCAGCTGGAGATGGGTGGTGGTCCAGTCTCTCAGCAACCCATGGCCAGATGTTTTCAATGGTTGACAGATCTGGAGAATGTGTAGGCAAGGTCAGCAGTCGAATATGCTGTGTATCGAGGAAGGTCAGAACACGACATGTTTCCTTCTATATGTTGCATTGTCAAGGGAAGCCGAAGAACAGCCGTTCTGACAGTCCACGCTGCTTCAAACGTTGATGCATCGTACAAGCGGATACTGGGCGTTCTGCAGACATGCTATTTCCTGACTAATGGTCCGTGATGTGGTTGTACGGTTTTGCAGGGCTGACCTCACAATATGTTTGTCCTCTAGGGTGATAGTCATGGGAGGGCGCTGAGATGCCGTTCAGTATGACCCTCAGCAACCCACTGATTCCATGTTCGTATGACAGTGGCTGGATGTCGACCAGTGCGACGGGCTATATCACGGAACTATAATCCACACTCTCAACAGGCAACTATCCTGCCTCTATTGGATTCCGACAATTGCTGGTAAGCATTTCTTATTATTATTCGAGGCATAACACGATATTCTGAGCAAACGCCGACCTTACAAAGCTCTTTCCAAATGAGAAATCCACTACACAATTTTCTTTTATGCATCGCTTCAGATGTCGTTTCTCTGCGTCGTCTAAATGCGCTGAAATACTAACCGTTCGCATATCCCCACCTCTTCTTCATTTTATGTAATTTTGACTTTCGTCAGATCATTCCTTCCTGGTATTGCAACTTTAATGTCCAGCAGTGTAATTACTAGTTTTGGAATCTGATTTTTGGCAAAGCAAAACATCCTCATTTCTTACCCCTAAGCTTAAGTTTCCCATAAGGTCTAATTTTATATGTAGAGGTGACAGCACAATCTTGTTTGACTTTACTATACTCGGCTACTTTAAAATAGAAACTTCGAAGTCTTTTTCTGCCTCCTGATTTGATTTGCAACAATGGGAAAACAGCTATGGAGAAAAAGATCAAGTCGCTTTATTTTTTCCCCCTCCCTTTCTTCTCTTAGCGTGTTTCTGTTTACGCGAATGAAGGCTGTCTTGAATTGCATCTTCATATGCCATGCAGAAAATAAATGCTGTGCGGTGGTAATGATACGAGTTACAATAACAGATGGGCGAGGGGCTGGCAACAGTCTTGAAGTGTCTCTTTTAAAGTAACAAAGTATAATAGAATATATCAATAGTTGTATTGTCCTAACATATAGGATTCCGTCAGTGAGCTGTCTTTCACGGTGTAGTGTCAATCCAGCTGCTGTAGTGTCTCAAGCAAAGAACAAAATATTTTATGAATCGAATCCTTTTTAGTCGCATAGTTCCAACTTGCGTATAAAGATTCCAGTATTAGAGGGTTCTGCTGTATCGAGAAGTATGTGCTTCAGACAGCATGTGCTTCAGATCTAGAAGCATGTGCTACAGATTTTATTAGACTGGAATCGAGTTATGGCTTTAGTCTGAAGCAATGTCAAGGGTAATATAACCTTTTATTTAATTTATAAATGAACAGAAAGCACTACTCGAGGACAGACGAACCTCCGCTACTTGCGGGTATTTAAATTAACAAAAGGTAAAAGTTGAATTCAGATGCAAGTAACGTAATCTGTGACTACACACACAATAGGCTGCTTAAACTGGATCGAGATAATTAACAAAAAGTACTTTAAACCTCGTTTCGCAAGATGCTAATGCCGAAATAACTTTCGCAGAGCTGGCGACAGTACGTAACTACAAAGACGCAGCAATTAATTTGCAGTTTGGTGAGGAAAGAAGAAGTAAAGGTTCAGCTCAAAATAACGAGTTCATTAATATAAAAGCCCAACAGCGGCCGAGCGGTAACGTCGCTGAACTCTGGTATTTCGGTCCGAGGTTCGAATCCCACGAACGGGCTGGCTGCATGGGCGTTTTCGTGGTTTTCCCCATGTGTAACGTGTATACGAGCCAGTTCCCCTTAGAAAGTACTTCACGAAGGCATCCCTCCCCTTAGGCAGATGCCCTAGAGGCTTTGCCATAATCACATACATACATACATACATACAATATAAAATCCTACAGACTTATAAACGATGCTCAAAGGAATGTTCAGATGTGGGCTTATGGATAAGGTTACAGCTAGTATAAGCCGAATCTCCGGTGCTAGCTAATCAGCAAACTCTACGTTTTGAAAAACTGGTATAAAGATTTTGGCTAAATACTTAGATACTTTGCGTAGTTCGGATCTGGGAAAATTATCCGACCCGTAAAAAATGAGAGCGATGTCAGATGATAATGACATCGGATTTTGTACATCGGAGAGAGCTGATGAAATTTTACTGTGTGCGGAAATCAAGAATTTTGAGTAAATTAAGTACACATCTTTTGATATACGACACACCTCCAAGTGGCACACCCATTCTGTTCAAATTCGTTATATGTTTTCTCGCTGATAGTCATGGTTCCCAAAACAGTTTCAGTTACGTTCTTGGATTTCATTTCATTTGCTGGGAACAGGGCGCATGCCTAAACGTTGTTTTCAACATACCCCCAGCTGGGAAACATCACTAGCATAATATCGGAAGATGCTAAACAATTCTAAATCATCTTACCTGTGTCGACCAATCCAAGCAACTTTGAAGTTCCTCTTTGAGTTGGCAACGTCCAAAGCCCTTACCTTCGCGCAGGCAGTTTATTAACTGTCGAAAAATGTTTTAGTGGCCTGATAGATCTGTTTCGCAATACCAAATACAAAATGCTTTTGGATGTTCAATCGCCATTCTGGAAAGAAACTCAGATTTGTTGCATGATGTGTTGCAAAAATATTTGCACCCTCTAATTTAAAAATTTTTAAGTACAGTAAGTCATAAATCCGTTCCAGGTGCTCGGGTATATCAAATGAACTTTAACAATAAGAAATAAAAGGAAAATAATTATTACATTCTTATAAAACTTCCTATTGTTATTATCATAACACTATGTAATACTAAAATACAAATGAAGTGGGAGGATTTATGCATACAGTACACAAAGGAAGCGTTGCACATAATACTGTGTATAAAAGTTTTTTTTTCTATCCAGATTAAAAGCCATTTTTCAGTATGCTCTAATGTCTCTGATTCTTTGTTCGGTAATCGATTTTACACCCTTCGCAACGTCAGCCACTTTAATAGCGTCTTTGTTTTTCACAATCATAGATACCATCGTATTCGGCACACGCTGCGCAATAGGATGCGCATGCTATCTTCATACTTTTCAACAATATCTTTTTTTTATCTCCATCGTGATTCTAACCATTTTCTTCGTTGCTTGACTCTTCTCATTAACTTTTAAAAAATTCATTGTTTATGAATTTAAGAGACAAAAACACTTAAAAATTCAATGTTGTAGCGCGGATTGTTTATTGAACAGTAACAACAGGCACACTGAGTTTCATAGGCAATCGAAGTAATGTCTCGAGAGAGATGAACAAGTGTAGTGCGCGAGGTCGTGACACAAAGAACTGGAATCATATTCCAAACCAATGTCGTATTCAAAACATAAATTTTCGTGGACATATACCCAATTGAACGTATTTCAAAGAGGATGTATACCAAAATACCATTGTGTCCTTTCGGTGCTTGAACATCAACAGCGTGTGCCATCCAAAATTTGGAATTAACAGGATTCCAAAACTCGACGAACAAATTGTATCAACTCTATACAATTTTCCTGGTGTCCTGCGAAGTAAACTTCATTTTAAGATACAATTTCAACTCTCTATATAATTCTTCTTTATTCTCTGGTGACTGTATGAAAGAAATTGCAAGTTCAAGAGCCTCTTTTTTCATAATCACAAGACTCATTTTCATAAATCCATTATTCAAGAGAAGGTTTGGAAAAATTATATGTCTCCGATTCTGCTTTAAGGACTTTTTTAATCCGCTATCTGTCTCTTAATATCAAACGAAATTAACCGATGATTGGCACGTTTGTCGAGCGTTAACGGGTTTTTATTTCCATAAAGACACAAAGAGGGGTTTGGAAAAATGTCCTGTAGGTTTTTAATACCTTAAATACTGAATCTGTACATATACATTCGAACTTCTGCAATGCATTTTTTTTCGTGTTAGGAGAATGTGGCTATATGCTTTCATGTTTTAAATATTGATCGTAAATACATATAGATAAAGCTCAACAATATGTCTTTCTTGTGTTTGAAAAAAAGTTGGCTATACTCTTTAATACCTTAAATATTAATCTTAGCAAGATCGCTGCAATGTTTCTACCTACTATTATTTCATATCTTTTTGCAGCATTATGCGCAAAAAATTTTTAAGACCAAATAGGTCTTACGTCTCATTACTTGTTAGCTTTACAATTTCAGTTTCAATTATATAATTAAACTGTTATAGTAAGGATCCCTAGACGTTTTGTACCTTAGAGAACATTCTAGAATACTGTTCGCTCTGCTACCACATTTATTCCTTTAGAGTGAATTTATACTTTGACATAGTTAATAATATACAAAGTACACATAAAAGAATCTATTGTGGACACCACGTGACTTTCTTGTACGCTTATTAAATCATGTACATTTTTGCTGCCCTTCATTTAAACTTATTTTCCTCGAATTATTCTAACGTAATGAACTAATCCCTTGAGAAAGTTGAAAATGACATCAAAAATTACAATTTTTGAAATTAAATATCCCGGTCAATTTTTGTCGTCAGGAAGTGAAACTTCTTGTATTTTTATTTTATTTATTTATTTTCGTAACGAGTACAAAATTTTCGTAAAATATAAGTATAGGAATCGGGAGACCACATTAAAAGATAAATTTCGTTGTTTGAACAAAATTATAATTTTTTTAAAAAATTTAACATGGTGAAAACATAAATATTTTCGACATTTAAAACAGTTCTATAAATGGAAGCATACGATCACGAAGGTAAGGCTTTAAACCTGGTAAGGGATGTGGGTAAATATATCTGTTTTAATTTTAGTTTGTTTATTGGTCCCTTTTTTACTTTGAAAATGTTTTTAATTTTTACTTTAATTTTAATTCAAAGAGTTTGAAAAATATGTTGGGGGAAGCTCAAGCAAATTAATTTGCTTAGTGTCTTAAGTGTCGAAGGTATGACGAAACATGTTTATTGAGCACTCATTAATCAACCCAATTTAATATTTTAAATACTTACTCCTTGATAAGTTCTGTTTCAAACATCAAATAAGGGTGATTAATTTTTATTTATTAATTAATTTTTCCTTTATTATTTTTTTCCTTGCAACCTTAATTTTAATGATTTCATCAATGTTTCAACAAGTATTAGCATCCCGTAGTAAAAACTTGGCCCTTTTTCGACTAAGCTAAATTTCCATAATTTCAAGACCTCTTACTACAAACTTACTTAAAGTACTACATTGTGTTAGGCAAATAGGCAGCAGCGTGGAAAAGCAGCGTCTTGCCGGCAGGGAAGCACAAGCGAAAGAGAACGCTGCAACTCAAAGGAAGAAGGGAGGGAGGGAGTCGATAGTTTCAGTTCGAGTTAGAGGAAGTTTTGGTTTACAATTAATTTGATTGGGCAAGAGGTATCTGCATTAAACCGTTACGTAACATAGAAAGATCTAGAATTCTGGAAAACAGATGAATTTAGTGAAAAAACATAAAATATAAAATCGTTAATTTTGAGGTTTAAATTATTTTTTAAAAAACAGCTTATTTTGTTATATTTTACATACACACACACACACACACATATATACATACACTTTTAGTACTACCAATTACAACCAAAAACGAAAGCGCACAATTAGACGTATAGCAGTCCCATATACAAAATTTCACTGTTCTACGGCTAATCGTTTCTGAGTTATGTACAATCGTCACAATTTTGAATCTATTTTACAACCCATTTTCAAATAAAGAGTACTTTATTCTATTCGTACGTACAAATATCACCCAAAAAATAGTAAAAATGAATTCGGGAACGGTCAAAACGGTTATTTTCGTTGAAGTCTGATAACCGAAATATTTAGCGATTGCAATACCTCCTTTACTTCGTACAAGAAAGTTTAAAATAAATAAATAAATAAACTCTCCTCGTTAGCTGTTTCCGGAGCGTCCATAAGGCCCTCCGCGTAATTTGAGTTTTAGTCTATTGGCTTAAGTATTAATTCTAGACATATACAGTTAAACTTCTATAGTATTTCTTTCTCTTATATGGAAAAGGTGGATTATCTTAATTGAAATTAGCATTGCTCTTTCTCTTATATGGAAACGGTGGATATAGGCTTTGATGCTTTAAATAATAATCCTAGACATAAATCCTAAACAAACTACTATATCTTTCTGTTATTTGGAACTATAACAAAACGCACGATTAAAGGCATTTAGATTTTTACGGCTGACTGAAACGCTGTTTTAAACTTTAATGGAGTTTATCAGTAGAGATTATCCGTACAAATGGCTCAGGTGGAATTGCATTTTATGGGATACTAAATGATATTTTCTATCAATTTGAAAAATGAAAAAAATAACCCGCGTCATTCTATAAAAATCTGGAATGTTTTGATCAGATATATTATGAATGAAATGCATTTTTATTTAAATCATTTCAATTAAAATGTAAAATTTTTTTTTAAATCTGAAAACCTTCATATTTTACATTACGCTCAAAGGCGCGCTTTTTTAACATTCTCTGTGTTACCTTTATTTATTAAATATCATGTCTTTTGTGCTTAAACCATAAAATTCAATTCCACAGCAATATGGCAAAATAATTTTAAAATGAACATATCTTTTGAATTTCCAATACACAGTCTCGCGGGCTGGAGATAATCCCCCCCCCTCCTGTACAGTGTTGCCATTGCTCGCTTTGCAATCGTCGAATTTGTTAACCAAAAATTCGTTGAAGTGTTACAAAATATGAGATCGAGAATAAAACAAATTTCAAACTCAAATTAGGGCTTCCACATGCCCATATTCTATGGAAGATTACGTTATTCAAATTTTGATGGCTCTAGGTATCGCTGTTTTATTACAATGCGAAAAACATACATACATTCATGCAGATTCTTCATTACTTAATTTCTTTAAATATAATGCAAGGCGATGATATTTGGTGGCAAGAATTTAAAAAGTGATTCGCCGTTTATAGTTTTCAACGCAAAATGCCAAAACGAAATTAATAGTCCTTCAATGCAAATTGCCTCTTTGGACTAAAAAAAATAATAATACGTTTTTAGACAAAAAAAAGAAAAAAAAAAAAAAAAAAAGAAAGAAAGAAAGAAAGAAAGAGACACACCAAGAAGAAGTTTTCCGAATGGGACGAAAATTGGTAGAAGTGATGTACATGTACAGAAAAACAAATGATTACAGTTTGAGAAAAATTGGATGATTTGTTGAAGTGATAGAGCTTCACAAAGTGAAAAAGTCAGCAACGTGTTTGCCCACCTCTGGTCTTTATGCAAGCAGTTATTCGGCTTGGCATCGATTGATAGAGGTTTCGAATGTCCTCCTGAGGGCTATCGTGCCAAATTCTGTCCAACTGGAGCTCGTCAACATCTCGTCAACCAACAACTCGTCAACATCCCGAGCTGGTTGGAGGGCCCTGCCCATAATGCTCCAGACGTGCTCAATAGGAGAGAGATCCGGCGAACTTGCTGGCCAAGGTAATGTTCGGCAAGCACTAAGGCAAGCAGTAGAAACATGTGCTGCGTGGGGGCGGGCATTATCATGCTGAAATGTAAGCCTAGGGTGGCGTGACATGAAGGGCAACACAACTGGCCTTAGAATTTCGTCGACGTATATCTGTGCTGTAACGTTGCGACGGATGACAACCAAAGGGGTCCTACTATGAAATGAAATGGCACCCCAGACCATCACTCCTAGTTGTCGGCCTGTCTGCCGGAAGACATTCAGGTTGGTATCACACCGCTGTCCGGAACGTCTCCAGACTCGCCTTCGCTGGTCATCGGGCCTCAGTTCAAAGCGGGACTCATCACTGAAGACTATTTTACTCCAGTCAGTGACATTCCAAGTGCGAATGAACCCGACCACTGCAAACGGGCTTGACGTTGTACAGAGGTCAATGGTAATTGGCGCAAGGGGCGCCGTGACCTCAGCCCTCTTTCTGTGAGCCGTCTATGAATAATCCTTGCGGTCACTGAAGCACTAGTTGCACGTACAATCGATTATAATGAGGCATTTGGAGCTGTGAGGGCCGCTCTGACGATTGCTCGGTCTTCACGTTCTGTCGTTTCTCTAGGCCTACCGCTTCCTTCTTGACGCTGTGTGCGGCCATGGTTCACCCATTCCTGCCAACATCGTTTAATAGTGGCATTGTTCCTGCTGAAATGTCGAGCTATTCGACGATAAGACCAACCGGCTTCTTTAAGCCCACTACACGACCTCTCTCAAATTCTGACATCTGCACATATCCATTCGCTCACCTGTATGCAAGGCTTAGTTACTGTCTAACAGAGTACACGGAATGAAATTCGTGAAGAATTTATGACCTGGAATCGTAATTTCTCCTCTTAAATGTCCTGCCAGTTGCGCAGATCAAATGCGCTGTAGCGACAACCGTTCATTCATTGGCAGCCAAAATGTAAAATTTAGCATTTTCTGTCGAAACCTATATGCATATCAATTTGTGTCCAATTTGCTTCATATCTTCTCGGTGAGTCATGGTGCGTTTTATTTATTTATTTATTTATTTTGTCTAAGAGTGTATTTTTAACAACTGCATCTATTGCTAACTACAGTTTTTAAAGTAGCTTAGTTTGTTACTCCATAACAGAGTGATTCAGACTGAAAGATAAATATCCTACATTTTGCCGAATGGCAACAGACTCGAATGAAAAGTGAAACCACACATTTACAGTGGATGACTGGATGACATTTAAATTGAATCAACTCAAAATCGTATTTCCATACTTATTTCCTTTTGGGATAAGAAAGAAAAGCTTATTTTTCTTTTTTTCAGTTATGACTGACAAACAGCATTCAAAAATGTTTTTTAAACTTATGAACAATTTTTCAAAATTTCTTTGAGACACTTTTCTCAGCAATTAGCACTATGCTTGCATTTTAGAAAGTTTTGAATAACTTCCAGCATCCTATTTATATAATACAACGACTCTGGCGTGTTACGAATTGCAAAATTAATGACTGTAGCCCGTTGAGTCTGTGCCCGTCTCTCAAATTTGAGTTGTCAAGAGCGCAGGAACAGTCTGTGTCGTCACCTCTATACATCTTCCAGGAAGAACTGCGATTTTGTGTCTGACACTGGTGACCTCAGTTGTAGCATGAAAAATTATTTCATATTTTCTCCGGAAATTGCTTTTTCTAGCTGTGTACCTGATGATGATTCTTGGTAAAAAGAGAGTAGAAAAAGGTTTAGATCGAGCAGATATCTTTTCTGAACAACAATAACAAAAAAAAAGTAAGTTCATTCTAAAAGAGCCGTTAATTACATATAACATTTAATCACTGCCGCCCTATTTTGCTAATTCCTAAAAATGTTATTCAATTCTTATGCTTCGATGTGAAATATAACTGAACTTCTTTTTTGCAACTATTTTGTAGATTATATACTGAAACATTCAAATGAATTGAGTATTTTTATTCTTTTGCAAAAATATGCGAGTGGTTAAAACTTGGTTTAAAAAAACATGGCAAAGTATACGAAAATATTTTTACTGTATTTTTTAAATTATAATACTTAATTATAATGACATTTCCTTAAATTAACGTAAAAAAGAACTGAAAGGATTCAGGTTTTAACGATTGTCCGAAAGTGCTCAAAATGTTTAATATAGTTTATCTGTAAAGCATTGAGACTAACATTTAAATTTTCTATATCTCTTGCATATATTTAAAAAATGAAAAATATATAACGTAATTCTATAAAAATATTTATTGTTGTTAACTAAATAAATATATCATGAATGAAAAACATATCTATTTAAATCGATCCCATTCCAAAGTAAAAAAATAATATTCTTAAGGACTGCATCTGCTACTTTTAAATAATTAAGTTTATTCCTTAGTAACAGATGTATTAAATATGAAGAAATAGTAGCTTGCGTTTTTCCGAATGGCAACAAACTCGAATAAAAAGGGTAATTATTCCGTCCAGATGAGTAATAATGAATTGTTATTACCCACTATTACTTTTCCATTTGTCCAGTAACATTTCGCTAATGTTATACAAAGATAAACGTAAATTAAATATACGTTTAATACTGAAGTATGGTAAATTATAAACTACAGTCCTTTACTAAGTTCTTTTTTGATACAAAAAAATTGATTTAATTTCTTTAAGAGCACTTGCAACATAAATGTGTGAAAATGATCTATGTTTACATAATTTTGTTCAAATTTTTAAGCTCTGCCCTTATTTGGGACAAATCCTGAAGTCTGCTTTTGATCCATTTCTGCTGAAATAAATATATTTTATTTTTCAATTTTGTTCGTGCATGAATTTGCAATGATAATGTAATATTCCACATGGCTTATTTTTCTTTTTAGTTAGGACCAGTTTTTATTTGTGTACTTATTGAACAAGTCGTTACAGATTTTCGTACATATCAGATAAAATTAATCCTCACAGAAATCCAATATTTATATATCATATAACGGTAACTTAATATACATTCAAAAAATTAATATACATATTAACGGTAACTTAATATACATTCAGAAAACTTAATATACATATTAACGGTAACTTAATATACATTCAGAAAAAGCATGTAGAACAGAATAATTTTCAATTAGTGTTTCATAAACTGTATGAACATCTTACCGTATCGCTTAATAGGATCATGTTTGCTCATAATTATTCATATCATTAACCGAATGATAACACCAAAACAACGAGAAAAGTTATCCTTCGCACTGTCCATGGACTTCAATTTAATAGAATTAGAAACATACAAATACTTATTTTCGGAGTATTTTAATTAGATAATAATTTAATTAGATAATTTTTAATTAAATAATATTTAATACAATAACTAATTTTCACGGCACAAAAGTCCTTTAATAGTTGATTATCTGGAATTACGTAAAAGTTCATTAATGAACTGTTCATATTCATAAGATTTTTAATTTCTTTTTTTTTTTTCAAAATATGGTAGGCAGATAATAGATATATCTTCTTTTGCAACTGATGTTGCAACTTGAGTATTTTCATCAATATCCGTCACTCAGTTGTTAAATTCCTCTCAATTAAACTTGGTGACGTTTTTAGCCACTCAACTTCCTTTACTTCATCATTTACTAAAAGGTAGGCATGTTTAAATCAATACTTTTTTTTATCTTTTCCAAGACGATTCCAAGACTTAATTGCTGCCTAAAATCTAAGTCAACGGATTGTCTGTGTCATTGAGAATTTCTATGATATATCTCGACCTTATTCAGAGATTTTATCTTTTATTTGCTGGTATTAATTCAGTTTAAAAAATTCATTCTTTAATATTTTGATAACATTAACCGAATTGTTGGTCCAATATGCGATGTATTTTCCATGTGTTCGTATACAAATCGGCGGGACTTTAAAAATTCGATAACGATATTCGAATATTAAGATTAATTGCGATCACATTAACCGGCGTCTACTATATCTGAGCTAATCCTCGAAACGATAAAGAAATATGCTAACTTCTGTACCGGAGGGTGAAGGAAGATTTATTTATTCATACAAAAAATTTGGGGAAACAATACGGAAGACATTCAGGAAGCAAAATTTAAGTTAATTAATTTTATCGTATTATTGATGATCTACACGTAAATTAGATTAACAAAAGTATTCCACGGTCGAAATAATCGAAATAGCAGGTATTTACTTACCTACTTACTGATTCGGTAGTTCAGGAAAAAGGACAGATGTGCTCTGTATATTTCCAGACATCGGAAGATTTTGAAATTTCCTATCAGTCGCCTCAGATATCCGACGCGTAATAGCTAATTCACTAATCGTGTAAAAATGCGCTTTTCGAGTGCTCAATAAATAAGCACTTCAACTTCGATCATTTGTTGCACTTTAAGTTATGCGGAGTATAATAGCAAGCATTTAAGTGGAAGCACACAGATAATCGAAGCATTAAACATTAAGTTTTTGATTTAAAAGCATTTCTTGGGAGCTGAAAGTGGTACGACCGAGAATCCAAAGAATGATGAAAATATTTATTGAAAAAATGATAACTGGGAGATGTTGACAATAAGTGCATTTGTTGGAAGAACACAATATTATAATAGGAGTATATCAAACCAAAAATTTATGGCATAGATAACAGTTCGGAGAAAACAATGAAAAAATATTATTAAAAAGAAAGATAATTCACACATGGATACTAGAAATTCACTGTTCATTTAAATCTTAGAAAATGTAATTGTATTCCCTATATTATGTCCGCGTTTTATAGAAATATTCTTAGGCTTATCAGACGTCCCACTTTGACCGAGACTGCCTCGGTTTGATGAAGTGGTCCCTGCGTCCCGCCCAGTTTGTCATTTTGTCCGGGTTATTTGGTAACGTTTTAAAAAGGCCGAATATACAAGAAGTAAAAATAGTGCAAACTCGGGAAGAAGGGAGATGTGGCAAATAAACTATCTCCTCTATTACACTCGCTTTTGCCAATCTAAATATTTTGTATCCAGACCTAAGTACTTTTAATGTTGTTTAGATGCTTCAGGTGAAACAATGAATAAAATTATTGCAAATAGTGCAATAAATACGGATCAAATTTTGATGTAGTAGTGATTGCAAAAGTTTTATGATCAGGTAATTATGAACTTCTGAAAAAATAAAAGTAGCGAAGAAAAAATGAATATAACTTATTAGTCATTTTAAAAGACAAAATAAATAAATAAATAAAATAATAATAATAATTCAGTACCCAATCTTGCTGGTTATGTCCCATTTTAAGCTTTCCCGCCGTAAGCTTTTTTCAGAAATCGGGACATTTCAGCCTTTCTTGATAGGTAAGAATGTTTCTCATTTCAGCCTTTTCATTTAGGGTCAACGTAAAATCCGAAACTGCCGTAGAAGATCACGTGACTGTAAAATATATGTAAAGTGATGTCACAATGACAATTTAGTCTTCAAACTTAATTTAGGCACTGCTTAGATAAAACGTCAGTCACACTGGTAATTAATAACACCTGAGATCTAAACCAAGATGTTTTTGAAATTTTATTATAATTCAGTATTATTATTATAATCATCCTGAAATAAGATCATGTTGATTTATAAAGAATAATCGTGGTTAAAATATTTTGAGAATTCTACATCTTGAAAACTGTTATTGAAAGAGAAAAGTGAAAACTTTTGAGGATTTGGCTAGCGTTAAATCTTTACTAAATATATAGCAATCCATAGAGTCCTGAAAATCGTCAGTACTGTGGCTAGTGCAGTTTTCAATGAAATGGGTTTATTATTTTACAGACTAGCTTTCATCGTAGAAGAGAATTGTATGCCATATATAGAGGAAAACGGATTTTGTTACAGCCATCTGCGAAACGAAGTTAGCATATGGTATAAAAACAAATAACATGTCTCCTTTATGAGCTAAAATAATTGTTTTTTGCGCACCTTAAGAAGCTTCTTTTTCGATTTTCCTTCTTCACTCTTGCACTGGAGTAACTTAAAATACACAAATTTTACTTCCAATGTTTTCCCACCAACTATAACGCAAGGTTAAAAATAAGAGGCCTGAAATGGTGTGATTTTTAATGTTTTCATTCAGAACACCTGCGGTAGGGGGAGGAGAACATGAAATGGCACGAGTTTTGTTGCTACCTCCAGAAAGCCTGAAAGAGGACATCCCGATTTCAAAGTGATTGCAAGTTTTCTTTGGTCAGCTAATTATGAAATTTGGAAAAATAAAAGTTCCGAAGAAAAATAGATACAACTTTTCAACCACTTAAAACATTTTATTGTCCAATCTTGCTTTATCTATACATATATAAAAACGAAAGTCTGTGTGTTTGTTCGCTAATAATTCAGTCAGTACTGCAGCTATCGTCACCAACTTTCTACAATTCTTTTCTGAGTCCCATAAAAGACTGACGTCCACTTTTTTTCCAAAAAAAAAAAAAAAAAAAAAACCTAAATATTAATTAAAAAAAAGATATTAATTAAAAACTCGGACAAACGATAATTTTCGCCCTCATTTTTGCTAGCGGAACAGTCTCGCAAGCTGGAGATGAAAATCTGCTTTATTTGGAAAGTTGTTGCCATTGCTCACTTTCAAATCCTAGAGTTTGTTAATAAAAAATTTCTAAATTTTTCGATGAAATAAAAGTAGCACTACCAACATTAAATACATTATTCCCGATTCCAAAAATTTGCGAGAAGTCATTTCGACTATTCCCATCTTCGTACAACTTTAATCAGCCGAAATATTAATTAAAATCTCGGAAAGCGCTAATTTTCGCACTAATTTTTCATTCAAAACTCATAAGATATCTGCGTTTTTGCGTCTCTATAACTTGAATTTCGCCCATTCTTACTGATGTCTCTGCTATTCTTTAGACCTTAAGTTAACCACAGGAAAGGGGATAGTGCAGCCGGTTCAGCGAAATCGTAGACCGAATGTCAGTTCGTGTTTGCTTCGCTGTGAGTGGTCGGTTCTTGTATTAAGCGGGCATAAAACAGTTCAACAATTTTTAGGGAAAGGTTCGACCTGACCTTCGCAGGTAGTTTGTTAATAAGAAGAACATAATCCCTACGTGGCCGAATCCGTTTTAAAATTTAGGGGAGCTCGTTGTCTGAACACAATGAGTAGGGGGGGATTACGCGGATGTTAAAATTTTCAGAACTTTGAGCTGAAAAGATAGATAGAGAAATACTCGAGGAAAAATTTATTAAATAATAAATCTCTTTTTTTTTTTAATATAGGTGATGTTTAATAAAGTTCTCAGATAATAATGATAATGTTTTAATGAAACATAGTAGTTTTATAATAACATCGGAACATTAACCATCGAAACTGTTCATTAAATTTATAAAATGTAGAATAACTTCATTGAAATACCCACAAAAGATAACAAAATAGAATTTATGATTCTCCTATTTGTATGTTCTAGGTCAAGACCTGGGTGGAATATCTGTCTGTATGAAAGATGTTGTGGTTTTTTTTAATTACATAATAAGCACTGTTGTCTTCTGATATCTTTTGGGAAGAATACACTCCTTTCTGAAAGAAACAGCGTTCGATGTCTTATAGATTGGGCTAGATTTCTAAAATTAGAGCTTTCAGACACCTATGGAAGGCAGTTATAAAAAAAATAATAAATAAAAAGGATAAAAAAGAAAGAAAGAAAACCTGAAACGATTTCATATTTATCTTTGCACTAGAGGTGTTAATAAGGTTTTTATGCCGTCGCTGAGCATTTACAAATCTTACATATCTGCTCATAGAATTACTCCTGCTAACACAACTTTATCTTTTTAACTTTATTATTAAAATCGCTTTCTTCTCACTTATATGAATAAAATTCAACAGTAAAACCAAAAAATTTCTATCGGCACATATTGCCGATAGAATGACATGCATTTTTCTAATTTTTTTTTTTCTGTGTTTTCTCTGTTTATCACATCTATGTTCACTTTTCCTAACAAGATGATTTAAACAACTTGTTTTTTTAACTTTAATATTAAACGTTACTTTACGCTACCAAAAATTCAACAACAAAATCAGAATTATTTTAAAAGCAGCGTATGTTTAGAATTCACAATACTAATTAAGTGTTAACATTATACTTTTTTTTTTTTTTTTTTTTGAGTCTTTTCTCAGTTCAACTCATTAGTGTTCAGTTTCCTTAGCATATAAGATTTTATTTCGTCTGATACTTGAATTTCAGTCCTACAATCCTACTAGACAAATAGGGAGTATGTCACTAGTATGTCTAGTATGTATTATCACTAGTATTGTCACTATGTATTGTCACTAGTATGTGTTATCACTAGTATATCTGAAAATAGTACGACAAAGACTTGCGATGATTTAAACAACCTTTTTATTTAAATGAACGTTTAAAAAACAGGCACAAATCGCGCTATAGATAAACCACTGCTTGCGGCGATGTGATTTGATCAATATCAAACATTAAACTGAAACGTTGTTAAGGTAGTATAAGACTAAACAGTCAGTATAAATTAGCTACAAGCTGGCTCAATATAAATAAGCTACAAGCTATTAACTTTACCAGCTTGTAAGGTTAAAGCAATCGGCTGTGTGAGAATGCAAAACCGAGATAATACCTTTTAGGTACAGCTGGCAGAATTCTAAAAGCGGAAGGCAAGTGCCAGAAACTGTCTCTCTCTAACATCCAAAAGCCCTCTGTTTAACTATTCTGATGCGGAAAGAAGAAGTTAAAATAAAGATCAAATTCATGATGGCTGGTCAGTTAATCTAAAAAACTTATAAGTAAACTTTGTCTTTTTATTATTAACTTTTTTCCTTTTAACTTTCTTTATTAAAACATCCCTTTCTTGGCACTTTCGCCAAATAAATTTCCCCAGCAAAATTACCAAATATTTAAAATCACGTTAGAGTGTAAAGTGTTGCCGTACATCTTTTCATATTTGTTATATTATTTCTTAAAAAATAATACATGGTGATAACACTGGGTGGCGCACATCGTTTTACCTGTGTTGCCATACATTTTTTACATCCGCCATATTATTTCTTTGAAAATAATACTTGACGATAACTCTGGGTGACAACATCCTTTTATTTGAAAAGTGATACAAATTAATATATTCATTCGGACAAAAGAATGAGAAACGAGATTAATAGCCCCTCTGGTGATAATAACTAATAATTAAATAAAATGTAAGAAAATATGTAAAAATTAATAAATTAAGTGAAATTTACGATAGATAATCAAATAATTAATTAAACTTTTCAAACTTATCCTCTTTGGAGCCCCAGTTGCAATGACAATTTCATTCTAAAACTAAAAGTTCCGAAACCAGACTCAGGTCGAATAATTCGTGTTTACAGAACGGTTTAGCTTTTCCTTTTAAAAAATGAGTGTAGGAACTCTGAATACAGAATCGTCTGCTACTTTTTCAGCTCTTAATAAATGTTCTCCAAAGTATAAAGAATATTAGAATATAGGAAAGGAATGGAGATTACTATGCAAAAGTTGAGAAATGATAAATAATATCAAAATTTTCGTGTGCATGTTAGAACATTAGAAGAATAAGATGATCCTAAATCAAAGCTTACATCAGCATTTTTAAGGCTCTGGACAATTTAAAGGGGAAAAAAATGTTCTGTTATGGGCAGCATTGACCTCTCTCCGATTCCATGTTAGCAGCTAGCTTTAAGTATCGCTTCCGTTCGATAGCTTGTAGTCAAAATCTAATATCTTGTTTCAATCAATAGAAAGGCGTGTAGGACAAAATTTTGGATTGCATTCTTCGAAATGTAATTCAAAAATAATGTTCAATTTTTAAAATGATCACCTTTTTTTTTAGTTGCCATTTTAGCTCTGGAAATTATATTGTGAAATAAACTTCAAAATTCCAAATGACACTTCATTTTTCTGTTTTGATTTCTCTAGCAATGACGGAAATAAATCCCACAAATACTTCTTCAAGTAGGAATTATTCCTTATGAATACCACCCTGATCCCAATTTTGGTGATACTCGTAATTAGCATTCAAATGTTTCCACGGAATATAAAAAGATATACCAAGAATATATAGCTCTTGGAATCTCGTGGTGCTTTGTTTAGTTTATCTAGTGTTAAAACTCTTTTTCTTCTCAATTTAATTCTATATGGCAATTGAGAATCTAATTATTTCTCATCTGCCTCGACGATTCATTGACTAACACCTACAGCATAATATTTCATGCAAAAAATGTGCCACTTTTAAAAATGTGCCATCCGAGGCAGATTGCCCCCTCCAGTTACGCCACTGCGTTTTCCTTCTTATAAAATTACTTAAAACTGAAATCTGAGGCGACAAGTAAACTTTTAAAGAGATCTGACTCTAGAAGTGTTCTATCAGGTCAGAAAAGCGCAAATTCTGAAGTTATTCAATTATTCGATAAGCTGAGAGTAATTCCTTATCTTAGAAGCGTGAGAACATATGCCACCAAACGAAATGCTATATTATGTAGTTCATATTAACTCTGTGGAAGTTGCAATATCATTGAGGCCATTATTATCATTATTGATATCTGATATGAGCAGCGAGTATAGATTACCCGGCAGATTATTAAAATTTTTTGCTCTTCAGCAATGATCAAAACTAGATTGAGAGTGTTGCTATAATTTCAAATGAAATCAGTTAGAAATTAGACAACAAGAATCTTATTTGCTTTGTCCCTGAAAGACTATTGTTTACTTTTTGCTATGTTGCGTTGAAAACTTTAAAAGGCTGTATCACTTTTCAAATCACTGCCACCATACATTATCGCTCTGTTTTTTGAAGATATTTGAAGAAATTAAATAATGAAGAATCTGAATTAACGTATGCATGTTTCTCACATTGTGATAAAACGACGGTATCTAGAGCTATCCAATTTTGAATGACGTAATTCTACAGCGAATATGGGCATTTGAAGGCCCAAATTTAAAATTTGGAATTTCTTTATTATCGATTTCAGATTTTGTAAAGCTTTAACGAATTTTTGATTAACAAACTCAAGGATTTCAAAGCGAGCCATGGCAACGTGGTACAGAAAAAACATTTTTGTACCCAGAGCACGAGACTGCGTATCGGAAATTCTAAAGATATGCTCATTTTAAAATTATTTTGCGATATTGGATATTGCTCTTGAACTGAAGTTTATTATTTGAGCACGTAGAGCATGATATTTAATAAATAAAGGTAACACACAAAACGCTTAAAAAAAAAAACGCCCCTTCGGACGTAATTTAAAATTTGAAAACTTCCCTGATTTTTTTTTTTTTTTTCCTTTTTTTTTCCCCTTCTTTTTTTTTACTTTTGAACCGGGTGGCCTGAAATAAAAGTGAGTATCCTTCGTGATATATCTAATTAAAAATATTCACTATTTTTATAGAATGACGTTCTATATTTTTTCAATTTTTAAACAAGTAGAATATTTAGAACATTGCTATGTTAGTCTAAATGCATATTCTTTAATATCCTTATGTTTCACTATTCCACCTAGGCGATATCTATTGACGATCTCTACCGATAAACGATATCAAACGTTAAGAGCTTTTTTGAGCTGAATTCCTTCGGAACTTCTTTAATTAATTTTATTTTTTCTTTTATTTTTATTTCTTTATTTATTTTTCAACGATTTCTTTTTGTAGACTATTTAAAATCTGATGAACATCTATCAGTTGATGCTACTATTTAAAGTCTCTGCTCAGCCATACTTAAGACTAGCTAACGGACTTTAAAAAGTTCATTGTAAGAGTATTTAAAGGCGGAAAATTTCTTAGAATTGGCTCTATTTTACGTTTTTTTTTTTTTTTTTTTTAAAGTAAGCACCATCTCATTCCACCAAACTTATTTAAATTTCGGGTATTTCCAAACTGTAAGTGGCATCGTTCTTTCAGCAGACAGCTTGTGGGTGTCAAAAGCTTCCCATAAACACCAGCAGACACTGCAAATTCTCTCTATCAGGACGACTCCCGTTAGTCAAGGTGACCGTTCCGTTCCGGGTATTCACGGTTGCGGTTAATTCCGCTGCTGCCGTTCGTTTCGGAAGAGCTAACGCCCGCTATTATGCTCCCTGACAGGCAAAGGTTTTGACGGCAATTAATGAAAGAGTGAAATTTGTTCGATGAAAAATTAGTCTTCGTGGGAAAAGGTTTGTTCATGAAATGAACGCGCATGTGCAAATAGGGTCTCTAACGAGAGAATGTCAAGAATCTACCTCTATAAATGAAGAAGAATGCCCGTGTGTTTGTCTTTCCTACAAATCTACAGTTTTGTCCCAATTTTGTTAAATTTCAGCAATAATGGTTATTCATAACCTTATTATTCTTTCCCTGCTTGGACGACCTACGTGAGAAACGCTATAAAATAATGTTTCACACGAAGAGTGCCACCAGCACAAATGTGCCGCCGAGGCGAACTGCCCCCCCCCTTCTAGCTACTCTAGTGCTTGAAGGCTCTCTATGTATAGAGAGGACAGACTTCGTGAAGAACTTACTAAGGCAAACTAACATATATATCGTATATTTTAATGTAATTATTTTTTCAGTGAAATATAATGAACAAACAAATAATATATATCCAGTAATATACGCAGACTGTTCAAAAATGGAACAAAGGGTGAGTGCTGCAGCAACGAATCAGAAACATGGCAAGAAAACTGGAGGGAAACAATAATGTTCAAGCTAATAAGAAAGCAATTCGCATTTCAAAAAATAAATAGTTTGAAACAATTTTAATGAAGTCAAATACCGATTAAACTTAGAACTTCAAAATATTTACCGCAAAAACTCTATAGTACAAATCATCTTGAATCTCAGTACTACCCGTCCTCAAATAAAATTTAAATCAAATGGTTTGAAGCCCACGGTGGCTTAACAGGATATGAAACAGCAGATCCTCTTGCTAATATGAAACAATATATGAAATATAATATGAAACAGCAGATCCTCTTGCTAAAGATTCAATTAACTAATCCAACAAGTGAAATTATCAAGATCCCATGGTTAAAATCTTTCTTAAAGGGAAAAAAAAAAAAAAAAAAAAAAAACTGAAGAAGTGGGAAATAAAATATGGCAAGTTGGTACCACACTCAACAAGGCAGATATCTTCTTGATATAATCCTAAAAGTAAAAAAGCTAGCAAATTTCAATAACCCGTATATCAACTACTACCTAACAGGGCACGGTGTCTTCCATACATTCTTTTTTATGCCAGAAAAATTTCCAACAAACAGATGTGTATTTGCGGGAAAAGAGCGGACCCTGATCTGACAAAGACATCAAACGTCCATCAACAAATAGGAAAGCATTCAAAAATATATCATAGAAGTAAATTATCCAAAAATCCAAAAACAAATAAATAAATAAATAAAATAAATATGTGCAAAGTAATTCAGGATCTTCGGAACATGGATACAAGATCTGTGCCAGGTTACTTAAGAAGATAGTAATATAACAAAGCCAATATTTCAAACTAACAAATATGTGATTGAATTATATCCAAATGATTATCATTTATACAAAATTCAAGTTTCATTAAAATGGCGGGCGCTGCTGAACTCCGGCACTCAAATGGAGTGTTCCATGGTCTCCTGGCGGTTCGCGGGGTGGTGCCTGGGAATCGGTTGCGCTTTCGTCCGCGGTGCCTGGAGCCTCACGTGGTCCCCTTGACGGGTGTTTTTACTAACATTAGCTAGACTCAGCGATACCTCAATAACCAATGGTACTGTAGAGGGGTGACTTAGTTTCATGTTATGTTATATTTGTAGTATAAACTCAAAAACACCATGCAGTGTGTTCTTTCATTGCGGTGTATTGTGATAAAATATTGACACATTTAAGTACGTTATTATTCGAAAAGGGTAACATTTAAAGTGTACTGGCACCTTAAATATCGTGGATGCATTAAAAGGATGCTAGCAGTTTTAGGTAGGCTATTGCTTGGAAAGGAGAATACTACTTTATAAGGCTACTCTAGTATAGAAGTGTCTGCACCTTTATGGCGATCAGTTTTGAGCTTAATGAAAGCAACCTAAGTGTGTTGGGACTTTTTTGCTACGCAAACAGGATTTTTCACAGTAGAAAATTCATATTCGCATCCGTCAGCTAATCCAAACGCTATTAATTAGCTAATCTAAAAAGATGCCCTTTTGCTCATATAAATGATTTACTACAATTAACTAATTCAAAAGGTAAGTATTATTTAATGAATTACTTTTGGATTATTTCATGCTTTTTGCAGTACAGTGTACTCTCGATTATCCGGGCTACTGCCCGGAAAGCAGGTAACGGATGACTGAAAATGACAAATAATCCAAACTATCAATTCTCGTGCATATTGTATATGTTTACTTCTTAAAAAAATCAGTAATTTTGCTTTCAAGTTCAAAAATTAGTGATTTTGTTTGTTAATCAGTTTGTTGAATTTCACTGTGTAATTTTGAATTATTTTTCAATAAAAAAAATTAAAATAGCTTTGATCAGTATAGTGATTAGCAATGTTGGTTTCTGCATCGTTGAGCTCAGGTTCGAATCCTGGAGAAGATTTGGATGTTTGTAAGTGTATAGTATCTGTGGTATGGGAGCACTTCAAGTACTACAGAGACGAGAGTCCTCTCAAGAGGTTGGCTGTATTCGAATTGTTTAATAATTCATGAAAAGTTTGCGAGCCAAGTCCATATTCTTCGGCGAGATTTATCATCCTATTCGCTATCTTCGCATCTTTCATGAACGTTAAGTTTTCGTTTTAATGTTAAAACAACTATCTTGTGTTTAGTACTTGTAGCGTGCTCTTTATTCATTTTTTTATTTTAAAATTTTAAATCAATTTTTAAAAGAATAAGGAGATTATATGCATAAAACACACATAGTGTGAAACAAAAAAATCTCACTGATCAACCGAAACGCTGCCTTCACCTATGCATATGCAGAACGAATTGTACGATGCTATCGTTGAAACTAATCTAGAGACGCAATTCAGCTGTTCTTAGAACATGCTCGGACTTGGCACGTGTTTGGTTTTTATATACCCTCGGGCATAAAGCTGAATTTGCATGCATGAGCACTGCCATCTATGGATAATCCGCTCCTGGATAACTGCCTATTTAATTCTGAGTTGGAATTTCTTAGATGTATTTTATAACAGAAGATTATTTTATTCTAAAAGATTATTTCTGAATTAGTGCATCATAAAAGTTAATTTAGAATTCTCACATACGATGCATGTGAATCCAATAATTCATACGTATTTTTGTATTGCTCATTTTATTTGAATTATCACAATAACTCTTTACTTAGCAATTACTTAAGTTTGCTGTCATATAAATGGACTCATCTTTAGAGTTTTTTAACGAAAATATTGCCGCCCAACCGGTTAATGGTTAGTGATTCTGACTGCCGTACCAAAGGGCCCAGTTTCGAAGCCCGGAAAAGGCATGAATGTTTGTATTCGTATAGTGTCTGTGCGGCATGGAAGCACTCAAAATATGCGGAGAGCTGAAAGTCCTGAGAAGTTGAAAGTAAGGAAGGAAGGGTTGAAGACTCTCAGGCCCATACCTCCTGGTGCTCTCCTTCAAAATTGGGGGGGGGACTAAACAAAATCGTACTGTGATCTGTATAGCGCCCAAGGCTCTTGCCAACGATAGGCCCAATCTTGACTCCTTGCCACGATGAGCTTCTTGGGCTTCTTCTGATATCAGATAAGTGAGATTAGTCACAACAACAGCGAAAATATTAGAACACCCTCAGTTCTGTCTTTCGATTTAGTTCTAAATTTATGTACACATGGCCGAATGAACAAGACTACTAACCGCTGGTAATTCACACCAGGTTCGAAGCTCGCCTCTGTATAGGTTAGATATATAAAGCCATATAAAGTTTAGCTGGATAAAGTTTTGCTTGTATGCAATGGGAATACAAATAGTCGTGTGTATGTCACAGCTTCTCAACTACGGGGGAATTCTTCTCTAGTAAGGAACTTCCTAATTTCAGGGGGGAGGGAGGAATGCAGTCAGTCTTTTATTTACCAATTAAGTCTTAAGTTTTACTTTATGAATGTCAAAAGCTACTTTTAATCAAGTTTTAGTATTTATCAATATTTTCTACACTTTTTCTTGCTTAATTCACAAAACTCATTAAAAATAATATAAATTTAAATAAATGTACATATATTTTTCAAATTTTGGACAATGATTGTGTAGCAATGATGAAAGGGGTAATGGTTGAAAAACCACTGGTATATACACTCAGAAAAATCTTCTAAATTATACCCAGCCTGAGTGCTTAACGTAACAGATTGCTTTTCTACCTGATTATAAATAAATTAATAATAAAGACGAAAACTCTTCGGCAATTAAGAAGTGTAAACTCAGAAGATAAAATTTCAATCACTTTTATTTAGCATAATTATTACCTTATTTTTACTCATGTATTTATCTCCCCCCTTTTTTAACTAATCGATCGAACGAAAATTGGAAGGGCAAAAATTAATAACAATAAAATAATTTAATATTTAATTTCCGAAGGAGGCGGTTATAGTAAAAATAAAACAAATAGAAAATATTCATAGATAAACTACTGGTTACTATTGCAATATTATTTATTTAGAAGAAACCTACAGTCCAGTAAGAATACCTAGTAATAAATAACTAGCAGTTACTAAGTAATGCCTAGGAATAAGTAACTAGTAATTACTAAGCAATAAGTAATATTCATAGGTAATATGATAAGATGTGTTCATTTCTACTTCTTGTACTTTGCGTTCTAGCTTTTATTACGGTATTACTTGTATTATCTAGTATAAGTCGTACAGTCTTAGTATACGTTGTTGTTCTTATTATTGTTCTTATTGTTTTGTTTATGTCTCAAATCATTTAAAGTTCACCATTCGGTCTGTCTGCAATCATGAACATTAGTTTTCTTGAATCTTCTTCATTGTTATTGCTTCATCCATCAGAGCTCATGCATCCAAAATCCACTAGCAAATATATTACTGAGACAAGAGTAAACACAAGGTACATGAATCCGTTTTTAAAATTTGGAAACGTACTTACTTTCTGAAATTAATGACTACTTAAAAAGTTTCCGAAGCTTGTGTTAAAGGGAAAAAATAATGGGAAAGCTAGAGGGGCAGTCCGCCCCGTGCTGCGCAATTTTAGAGGCGGCATTTTTTGGAAAAACTTTATTTTGAAGATTAATAATCTTCGAGGCAGCTGACAAATATCGAGATTCTGTACTGCCATACGAAATTAAATTGAGAAGAAAAATAGTTTTGCTCTAGATAATGTATTCAAAGGAATCACTACGAGACTTCAGCAGCTGCATCTTTTGTTATATCTTTCTTATTCTTCGAAATTTTTAAATGCAAATTACGAATATCAACTAAATTACAATCGCGGTGACATTCCTAAAGAATAATTCCTCGTTTAGAAAAAAATACTTCAGAGTTTTAGTTCCATTACTGCTAGAGAAATCGAAACAGGAAAGTGAAAGGGCAGTTCCTTCAAACTTTTGCATTTTGTTCTAAAAACGCAATTCCCAGAACAAAGTTCAAATATTATAATTACCACTAAGAACTTTCCTCTCAATTGTTGTAAGTGTTGCTAGTCGCGAGAAGCTTTTCCTAAATAAAAATAATTTAAGAAGCGTTTAAAACTACAAATATATATTCTACATTTAAGAAATCTTTCTCTGTTATCTTACATTAACAGCAAGAACAATCCAGTAGGCATTTACAGTGTCATCGATGGGTTTGCTATCAATTTATAATATAACTTTAAAAATGTTCGAATTAATGTTTTTCTTCAGAAATAAAAGTAGAGTTTAAATTTATTTCCCTACATGTCGGTATGGCATTTTTTTTTTTTTTTTTTTTAGTTATTTTTTTATATACAAAAGAGACGGAAAATTTCGAGGACTGCCTCGGTCGGCAAAATTTCTAGCTACGCCACTTTCTAGCTGCGCGGGAGTAAATATGGTATTAAAAATCGCTTGTTTGGTTATTAATACTTACGAAAATTACTAACTCTTAATATATAACAATTTTACACATGACATAGTTAAATATACTGGCATTTGGTATACTATATTTTTTTATTTATGTAGTTCAATAAAATATTTAGTAGTAATTTAAATATTTTTATAGAAAGTTAAGGCTTCTTTTAGTTTTAAAAGAATAGCTTATACATGCCGAATAATTAAGCTACGAAACACTGGTAGTTCGTTGCGTTGCGCTTTATTGATTGCATTTCGGAATGTTGTAGGCTAGCGATGTATTATGCGTATAAGTGATAACTACATTTAGGAAGTCTTACATGAAGATTGCGAGCTTTATAGGCAACAAGTAGTCTTTTTCTACCATTTTATCGATCGATGTCTTCAAAAAATTTTCAATGTCTTGTTACCAATTATTTGGTTCGGATGGTTTAACCAATGGATTTTAAGGTACTGATCGACTCAGTGTTTCCTCATCTCGTCCAAAAAGGAATTTGGCCCACCAGTGGCCGAGCAATGAAGTCGCTGAACAGTGGTAATTCGGTCCAGGGGTTAGAAAACCGGCTGAGCGTTTGCGTAGTTTTTTTGTAACGTGTATACGAGTCAGTTTCTCTTAGACAGTCCTCCCCGAGGGCATTCTTTCTCTTTGGCGGCCTTCTCCTTAGGCAATCGTCAGATAACCCTCGAGTGCTTTATCATAATCAAATAAACCCAACGAAATCGAGCAAAAAGGAATTCTTTATAAAATTTGGAAATATTTTAAAATTTTTGCTGTGGAAGGGGAATACAAATCATCTCACGAATTACTTTTAGAAAATATCGTCTCATCCCCCCTGATCTTTCATTAAAGAGGGGAAATATGGATGCCCCCCCCCTTTTTTTTTTTTTTTCCTTTCCTTAATCTGTTTCAGTGAATAAGAAGTCAGATACGAATAAAAATGCATTTTGGAAGAAAAAAAATTTCCTTTGAAACAGCCCATATGTTTGTGAAACAAACAAATTGTAACCTTTTTGTTGGGGGGAGGGGGTGGTGCCGCAGTATAGTGATAGTGATTGCATGATTAAGTATGTTAATACGTAAATTATCATAGAACTCTAATAATCAAAATTTTATAAAAAATATTTGATAATTATTGAAGTAATATACCATTTTTATTCCTATAATGATAATATTCTCAAGGAACAGTGTCACTTTCAGCTATAGCAGGAGCCGTTTGTTGCGATTATGTTTGCCCATGATTATTCTGATAATATTAAACGAATGATAATGTAAATGATAACAAAAACACCCTTCAGGACAAGAATGGTAATTAACGTATGTAATATAAATATATGTAGCCAGAATAACATAAATAGCTACTTCAACAGAATTTTAACAAGAAGAAAGTCGCTCCTAGTACATTGCTTGTCAGCATTAAGTTCATTTGTTAACCTGTTTTTAATGTTTATGGAATTATTTGCTGATGTTACACCACTAAGCTCAATACTCAGAGTGCGTTCCTTTACAGGTAATTCACCGGTTTCATGTTTACGTTCTTCAGAAATTTTATTACATGATGTGTTTGGATTTGTTTCAGAATGCTCTTGGCAGATATCTTCTGTCGAAAAGAGATCTGGTCTGACCGTTCTCGAAATCTATAAAGTTATTTAAAAACCTCTACCAAACAAAACAATGATTGTTTTATTGCCTAGTTTTAAATGGTTGCCTAAAATAAAAACCAAGCTACTGACTTAATCCTTTACTTGGTGCATTTTTCAATGATTTAGCAATTTTTAAAATTTATTTTGACCTTTTTGAAGAATTTACTTAGGATTGAAAAGTTCATTCTATACTATTTTGATAACATTAACCGAATGGTTAGTCAAGCGATGTATTTTCTGTATTACTTCGGCACTTCGATAACATTACCCGAATGATCACATTAAGCGGCGTCTGCTGTATATACATAGAGGACTTTCTATATAAACCACTTTTTTATGTCATGCAAATGAACCTACTTTATACGTTATAAATAAATATCAAGATAAATGCTAAGCAAAAGACAAACATTTAATACAATGGTAAGACCATACTGTAATGTTCCGATGTCGTATTTGTCTTTATTACGGTAGAACTGTGACAATTTACTACATGTAATAATGTAAGATTGATTTCATACAGAACAAAAGCTTCAAATGCATGCATATAAAGCCTTTGTATTCATTCTTTGTAAATGCGGTACTCTTATTTGCAATTAACTGAATTAAAATGGCATATTTTTCGAATTCTGTACCATGAATATCTCTGTTCCTTAATTTTTATTACATAATCAATAGCATTTCCTTAAAACTCATCTTAGCTGACCAATACTCGTCGTCCAGAATTTTTTTTTTTTTTTTTAATATAGAATTGACTTTCATTTCGAAATAGCTGTTCTTGCAATTTTTTAACTAAGTGCATTTAATAGTATTTTTAAATTAAGCGAAATTCAACTTTAGTTTTACAGAAAAATTCTGCATTTTGATGGAGGCCAGCAAGGGTCCCCTTCTTCAAGGAACAATAACGTCCAGATATAAATGTAAATATTATAGGGAAAACATCTATTCCTCCTGGTTTTTTTGGGGGGGGGAGAAAAATATTCTATTAAAATGTTATTGAAAAACGTAATATATAAAATTCATGAAAGATACACAAGCCAGTATTAATACAAATCTATCCAGAGCAACTGACATAGGCCTCTTGTTTTCAAGAAGCAAAATATTGTATATTGTATTTGTTGAAGAAAAAGGAATTAAGTCACTTCGTCTCGAAATTGACAGAATTTATATACAATATATCCATATTTTAAGGTTTCTTCCCTCCTTTGATAAATTTTATAAATTCTCCAGAAATGTACAGATATTTTTTTTAATTAAAATAAAATCGTCAGCAATTTAATTCTGATTCCAAACTTAGGTGCTTTCTGTTGTATATATTATTTGCAGTTATCATCGGTTAACAATTATTAAAAATCGAAGCATAAAACTCAAATTATCATACACTTTAAAAATTTTCAGATGCAGGTAATATATTTCTATACTATTTGAAAATTCTTCTCCCAGATAATATAACAATAATTAATCAATAAAAATTAACCAAAAAATAATTAAGTAAATAACGTACCTGTTGTATTGGTAGCTTTCACGAGCCAATGGAGAAAACATTTCCTCCAAAACACCAACCACCGGCCAATTACTCTGAGTAATTAGTAATAATGACTACCCTGGAGCTTCAATTATTATTAAAAGGACCCCCAACCGCGCGTAGAATTTACGGTAAACCACAGCCGATCCCGGGTCCGGCAGGTTTAGTACAGTGGCAAGTTACACAGTTGCTCACGGGTCGCAGTAGCCGCAGCCCACCATGGCTTCCTATTGGTAGTGCCGTTGCTTCTACACCCCGCCCGATCAGGAGCAGGGAGCCAATGGGGAATCAGCTTCTGCTCACAGCTCCCAGAAGCCGTTTCGAAGCGCTACTGACCACGCCCCCTTACAGTTATGCAGAAAAGAACCACTGAGGGCGAGTTTGGATGCTTATTATACTTATTCCCCCCGAACCCCTGATCCCACCCATGAGGGATTATAGCGGGGTGGGGTTTTATGGTGAACCGCAAGAGAGTTGGAATTGTTTTTAGTTCTAGTTTTATTTATCATTTTTTACTTTTTATTGTTGTTGTTATTCTTGTAGGCGGTTTACCATATCCCGTGATTATTGCGTTTTGTTTTGATTGCTGCTGCGGCAGGTGCGTTTTTAGCGCAAAACACCTGTCGGGGTTTTTCGTTGGTTGAATTGTGTTGGTTGCAGCGGGTCGCGAACCGAAATTTAATTGATTGTTCCGTGTGTGTGGTAATCAGTGCGAATAGCGTGAGGATTTGAATGATTTGATTTCGACTTTTTTCTTAGCTTGGACCGAGAAGGGCACCTCTTTTCTTTCAAAGCGAATAATGAAACTGGATTTTTCTCTGGCGAAATAGCACAAAGCTTGAAGAATACTGTGCAAATTTCATGCTTGGATGCTTTGTTAAAATATCTGGTACAGGTACATATCTGGAATTTAATATCTGTCAGTAAATAATGAAGAATCTGTACGTACAGTGGCTCACATTTGCTTTCGGACACTTGTGTTTTTCAGTTTTATTTACAAATATCAGTTACTAAATGCTGTCGAAATGAATTTATTTTTCTTTCCCATATACTACTGATACTCTCTTTTAAAGTCTCTTTATTTGGGGGAAAAAAAAAAAAAAAAAAAAAAAAAAAAGTTATTAAATACTTTTTTTAATTATTCACTATATTTTTAATATTGGACTTTGAGTATTTCGTTCAATAGCCTTTAGCTAAAATAACACTTTTCATCCACTCTGGCGCAGGTTCAGCTAATTTTTTTATTTTTATTTATTTATTTATTTATTTGTTTGGTATAAGGATGTTCTATTTGTTCCATTCCTACGTAACAAATTGCATTTAAAGGAACTTTCCAAAATAATATACCCTGTTTCCTTAATCTTTCCCTCTAAATTTACAGATTTAAATAAGAATATTATGAATTCATTTTCATAGGATATAAATAGGCAGATTATAAAGGCAAATTTTTATCTCTCTAAATTTATAGGATTTAAATAGGAAGACTATGGAGGAATTTGGATAACTTTAGGCCAGTTGTGTAATAATTACAAGCGAATATTTAGGGCTGTATGTTTAGGATCGTTATTCTGATAGAGCTTGAATGCATTTTGCAGTCTGTGTTAGATAATAAAGAATTAGCATGTATGTACGTATGTAGTATATATGTACAGTAAAGTCTTGTGTCTTGGGAACTCGACTTCCGGCTTTTCGACAATCACTCCTTTAATAGCTAAGTGATTTCTGCGGATCAAGGAGAATATTATCTTTGAAATAGTGTGACAATTTAGTAATTAGATTGTAACAATTTCTAACATCGCCCATACGGGGCAAGCAGTATATAGTATTCTCGAGTATGCAAGACTCTCATTTAATTAACTTCTAATTTAAAAAGAGAAAGGGAAAAAAAAAAAACTTCTTCAAGGATAAGCAGCGGTTAGCCTGTCTGCTATTCACAACATTTTTTTCGTTTGCATCTGTGAAAACAGCTAAAATGAAAAGAACACTTACCCGCTGATATAACGATAATTGGAGGAGTTAAAGCAAAACGAATCAGAGTAATATTCATAAATTTTCAGGACTAGTTTCTAAGTATAGAATATTCTATATAGGAAATATTTCTTCAGCTGCAGATTTGAAAATGAGGAAAAAGAAGCCAGTGATAAGGGGATAAGAATGCAAGGAAGGAAGTCAAACTCCTCTGTGTAGTTCCGCTATGTTTACGGTAATGAACATGCTACCCTGTTTAACGGTAATAAAGAAGATTTAAATAAAATTCTCCCAATGATGAATTCCATTGATCCTGCCATTCAGTTCGCTTTTGAACTTGAAACTTCTCTTCCGTTGCTCGGCGTCTTGGTCACAAGCAACATATCCAACTTGAGAACTACTGTTTACCGTAAAACTTCATCTATTTGCCGTCCACCACACTTCAAATCACGTATGACATGACTGAAGAGAAATTCGTTTCATTTTATTCCTTCTTTTTCCGTATACTCCAAGTTTACTTCTCCAAATCGGCTCATGATCAGGATAAGAATGAGAAGAAGGAAGTCATGCTATCTAATAAAAAATAGAACAATTATGAAATAATTTCCTTGAAAGCTGAGGGTAAAGATGGATTTGAACTGGGATTGCTAACTAAACCTGAAAGATTTATATGAGTGTGAAGCGCCTCTAGAAAATCGAATTAGCTGATGGAAGATTTTTTTTCTGAATAATTATAGCTGCAGAAAAATGGAAATCTTGATCTTCCGAACAACAGTGTTGGGCAACAGAGGATTTATGTGCTTCTTTTTTTCTAAGACATGCCTTATGTTCCTTTGCGCGAAATTGTAAGGCTCTATTAGTTTGACCAATGTAAATTATAATTTATTCCTTGCCAGTGTGGTCTATAGATCACATTGCCAAAGAATCCTGTATATACGCTATGAGTTCATATCCTGAATGAGGTCCTTTAGTACGAAACTGATGATTTTTTTGACAGAAGAGAAAACGACACGATGTTGAATTTCTATAAATTGCCTACAGTTTTATTGCTAATCGATGGAAAGAAAAGAATGACAACGGAATTCTTATAAAATCCTAAATCGAGAGGGTGTTTTTTGATGTCTTGAGATGACAATTTTTTAACCACTCGGTCAATGATGTTAGATGAAAAACCTTTGTCAATAGCAACTGCTTTTAAGTAATTTAGTTCTTGACCAAAAGCCGATTGGAAAGAGCAGACTTGAAGTGTACTGAAAACGAAGGAATAAAAGAAAGCTAGCATATATTTAGTAAAAAAACATGACCTGAAATGTGGTAGAAGGTAAACAGTAGAAGCTGGATATGTCGCGTGTGACCAAGATGTCGATATAATCTTTTACCTTAGCTTAGGAGCTTCAAGGTTCTGCCTCCCGATTTGATGTGCAACCGTAGGAACAACAACTGCGGTAAAAGTAAAAATTCCAAGCAATAGCTTTCCATTTCTCGCAGAATTACAGTATTTGGAATTTCATTTTGGAGACAGCAATTTAGAAAATCTTATTCAAAGTTCAAAGCGACTTTCTAGTCTCGGTTTCGTCTTCCAAGCAGTAACAGAAAAAGAATTCTGAGGCATTTCTCTGTCAGTCAGGAACTGTCCCTTATTTATGTCATTTGCATCATAATTTCATTATCATTCGTATTTTCCATTCCAAACTGGCAATGGCGTAAGGAAGGCATAGCAAGAAAGTCTCTTTGTAATTTGATTGAATATTCTGTCTAGTGCAAATTATTTTCTTAATTTAGTTTCGTATTACTGTTCGTCATTTCATGATTCTTCTATTCACCAATGACCGAGCGGATAAAATGCCTGAACACTGGTAGTTCGATTAGGGGTCAAATTCCAAACAATGGGCTGCCTTATGTGGTTTACTTATGCAGCATTTGTGTGTAACGTTGTATTCACGCAGGCATAGAGTGAATAGGAGCTAATGCCCCTTTCGCAACGCGAATATGAACCAGTTCCCATTTTTTAAGTTCTTGGCGGAGTAAAAAAAATTTGAGTCCTCCACGAAGACACCTCGCTTCAAACTGCAGTAAATTTTGCTGTAATACAACGAATTCCAGTTAGTCTTTATGCTTCGATGATCCATACGACATGTATCATATGTAACATGTATCATATGAAACTCTGTAACATGTATCATATGAAAAATTTAGTCTCCAAAAATTTGCCGTCCGCTATGGACCGCCCTTAGAGTTCTTCCCACTGGTTCTTATATATTCCTCATGTATTTATTCGTCTCGTAAGTCAGCAGATTGCTGAGAATGAAAAGTGCTTCCCGCGGCAGGTATTCCAGTTTTAGAAACTTTCCAACCGAAGAGAAAACTGATGATGAAACTCGTCCTTAAAACAGGCTGCATTCATTCATGCATTTGACTGATTATACCAGGCAGGCAAATCATAAAAAGTGTCAGCCCCATTAGAGCCTTCTTTTAACGTTTTTAAGCTCCAGGGGACTTTTTCATTCTTACAAGCGCTAGTTTGAGCTTATTCCTGCATGTTGAGATCGTAACTCTCTCCTTACTTCTTTTATAGCCCAGGGCCGATTTTTCTTCTCTTGATGAAAGTGTTTTATAAAGCACCATTTGAAAATTCAGACCAGATTCATCACAGGTGTAAGATTGATTCATCACAGCTCAGTTCAATTGACGATGAATCGAGACACCTGATCTACACCGATGACAATGACTAACAGATATTATCCTATATTCCTCATTAACTAGATTTATTTTAACTTTAAATAATAGCAATCTAATTAGTTTCATTTTTCATAGTCATGAATTAGTTGTATAAATTTTGAAACTTATATATACGAAAAAGAAAAGCTGAGAACAGTGCTGTTGCACTAAAAATAAAGTTCTTGGTGTCCATAAAGTTCTATCACAAAACAGATCATGATATTTTATTTATTGAATCTACAGATGCACTTAGAGACTTTGCACTTCATTTCTGCTTTGACGGATTTTTCTCTTGTTACCAAAGATTTAAACTTTAGAAACGTTAAAAACTGTGCGCACCATTTTCGGGTATTCGTTTAGAGTCTTCCGTCTGTGTAGAATTAATGATTGACGGTGTTTAGCTTTCACATTATTAATGTTGCTTATTTTGCACTTTGAAATTTCAATACTATGCATTTCACAACGTTTATGAATTATGAAATAGGAAGATTTCCCTTCAGAAAGCGCAAAAACATATCCTTCAATCCACAGCTTATGCAAATGCGGCATTTTTAAAGAAAAATAAATTTAAAAGCAGCAGACGATATTTCATATTATAAATAATAAGCTATTGAAAGAAATTTTTATTCCAAAACATTTGTTTTCTTTTAATTCTTTATCGAAATAATTCTAAAAAAGCATAAATACCCTCTGTAATTCTACTAGAATTTCTACAGGTAAATAAAATGCATTGTAGCTGAAATCTCAGCTTGCGCATCTGCTGCAAAGACAGCTTACGATAAGATCGGTTTACGGACCATCAGTACGGAACAAATCGCTGATTTAGTGAGTGACAAGGGATTGGCTCTTCTGATTCGGAGGCAGTAATTAGTGTCAGGGAATCGTGTGGCTGTTGTCTGGTTATGAAACGACGGATTAAGGCAGATGGAAAATTTTTGCTCAGGAAAAGATACTTTTTGCCTACCTTTCGCAGGTATGTTTTGTCATCGACAAAAATAGAAAAGCTAACGAACACCAATCTACCATAGGTGATAGGCATTTTAAGGGGGTGGGGAACGCAAAATTTTATTACTTTCATTTATAGATATTTTTTAATGAATGCTGTTCCTGAAATATGTGTATGTTAGTAAAAGTCACTTTGTAAAACGTATTCATCAAGAATTTAAAATTTTATTTAAAAAAAATTTTAAATTTGAAAGCTTAAACTTTATTAAATATTTTGCTTCAGCCTTTAGAAAATAATTAATAATAAATTTTTGAATAATTATAAAAGGAAAAAAAAAACAGAATTTCCAGACTGATTTTTGTTTTGAGGCAAATACTTTCAAAATTTTCGCTCAGAAATCAAGAATCCTGAGGGCTATCTGCTTAGAAAAACGCAAGTGAAATGTACAAAAAATTTCACTAATGTAATCTGTAAGGAGACTTTCAGACATGTCATTTAAAAATTTTTAAATTATTAAAAAATCCATTTCGATATAAATGATTAAAAGATTTCAGAATTCACGTTTAATTCATAAATAATACTATAAATAAAATCTTATTTGCTGATTTGATTAACGTTTAATAATAATAATGACGATTAATAGGCAGTTTGCTTTGTTTCATTCTAAAAAATCTATAGTATATTTTAAGCCAAAAATTAAAAATCTTATTTTATTTATTTATTTATTATTTTGTTGTTGGTGTAGTTCCAAGTTTACTTAAAAACTTTTCAGAGGTGAACAAAACGGTTGTACGGAATTTTTGCTATTTTTTTCTACATACAGTATCAATGTGAGCGAATTTTACGTCAAGCGTCTTGTCGAAGATATACAGTACTATAGTATTAGTATGAGTAAGTCAAGTGTCTTGGCAAAGATATACAGTATCAATACGGGTGAGTTTTACGTCAAGGGTCCGAACGAAGATATACAGCAAGAGTATGAGCGAGTTTTACGTATTTTACGTAAAGAGTCTTGACGAAGATGTATAGTAATAAAGTAATACAGTATCAGTATGAGAAAATTTTACATCAAGGGTCTTGTCGAAGTTATACTAATACGGTATCAATATGGGCGAGTTTTACGTCAAGCGTCTTCGCGATTATATACACACTGTAAAAAAAAATCTGTAAAGTTACTAAGAAAACTCATGGAAACTGGGATGCCATGGGTTATTTGAGTAACAGAAACAGGTGTTTTCTTTGTAACATTACAAGAGTTTTGCCTGTAATGGTTACAGATCTTTTTCTTGTAATATCACAGCATATAGTTATGTAAGTAGAACATATTTTTCTCATGTAAATTCCCAAACGATATATCTGTAATGGTTACAGATTATTTGCGTGTAATATTACAGCAAATAATTATGTAGAAAGAACATGTTTTTCTCATGTAAAATCTCAACAGATATATCTGTAACCGTTACAGGTTATTTACTTGTATTATTATAGCAAGTTATTATGTGAGTAGAAGATACTTTTCTTACGTAAAATTCCAATGGTTGTATCTGTAAAGGTTTCAGATTATTTCCTTCTAATATCCCATTAAGTAATTATGTGTGTAGAATATATTTTTCATAGATAATACTAAAGGATATGTTTATAAAAGTAGTAGATTTTTTTGTCTAAAATGATGCTTATTATAATAAAATATATTGAAATCAAGATGTTTTGAGTAAAACAATATCTTCATGTGTATATCATTATACAGATATATGCAAGTGAAGCATAATAGTTTGGCTTTTTAAATTAGTCAATTTGACCTCAGAATTGCATTATTTTAAAAGATGTGCTTTCAACAGCAATTTTCTTTTTTCAAAAAGTAACATTAGTCTGTTGCAGAGTATTTTTGTTTTATGAAGAGAAACTTATGTCTGATATTATTGAAAGGCCTTTCATATTATCATTTTGATTAATTTAAAAGTTCAAATTGATATGCTACTCCTTATATTTGCCCTGTAAAATAGCTGAAAAAAATAGTATGTTTTATTAGCATGTTAGTGTCAGTTAATAAGATATGTTCTAGAACTTTCTTTTTAGTAATTTTAGCTAAAATAGACACATGTTGCTTTAGATTTAACTTATATGAGTAAACGTGTTGCATGTTGATATGATCATATTATTACAGTAAAAGACATTTTGTGGAATATTTCTATGAAGAACTCAGAACAGCTGTTCTTCATATTTCAAAAATATATTCTCTCCTTCTAAAAAATTACATTTTCAGTAAATTAAAGAATTCAACATAGCAATGAACTTCATTTTGTTACTACAAGGAATTCAAATTTTGTTCATACGCTTGAATTACAACGTCTAACTAATTTTTTTATTCTTATCTGCACTCAGTGTTTGTCAACAGTCTGCTATTGTTTGAAATAATGCATAACTTTTTTACTTACCTTCAAATAATTTCCTTTGCATTAACAGATAGAAGTCTTTCATTAAAAACCTAATGTCATGCTTTTTGAATAAGCATAAAACTTTGCCAACTGACCTTAATTTTTAAAGCCTTGTTTCCCTTAAAATTCTTAATACAATTATGCCTTTAAGAAATTTATTTCTAAAATTAATACTTCAGTTTAGCTTAAAATTTAATGTATTTTAATTTTACCTATAATTTTTTTACAAACATAATATGTAATAAATCTAAGCTTAATATTTACCATTTCGAAAGTGATACTAAAAAAGTATTCCTAGATATTATAAATTTCGAGATTCGCATACAAAATTGTGAAATAAACATGTGACAACAGAAAACAAACTTTATGCTCTCTCTATATTACAGCATGTTAATTAAGAAGTTTATTGAATTTAATAATTTTATTGTGAAACACTATGAAGCAAATAATATGTTAATTAAAATACAGAAGTAAAAATAATTTATTACTTAATTCATAACCTTTACATAAAACCTGAAAAAAAGAATTAATTAAAAAATAACATAATTTAATAAACATTTCATAAAAATTCGTTTCGACTGCTTGGAAAAAATGAATGGTTTTTCTCCTCTTTGTAAACCATGTCTCCTAAATAAAGAAAAAAACATTTCTTTTAAAATCATAATCATGCTCTTAAAAAGCTTATAAAAATTATTTTAATAGATGTTTTAAACATGTGCTTTAATTAGTAAACATAACTTCGCTAGGATGCCCACTATCATTTAAAGATCAAAATTTTCAGGAATCACGTAGCTTAGAGAAGGTTCATTGTACAAAAACAGCCAATATTCAAATATTTTCATAAATGAAGCCACCATAGTTATTAAATATAATATACAGTATACTTATATTCAGAATTCAGAACTTGAATAAATTTCTCGAACTGTTTTAGCATTCGAAAAATATTATATTTATTACCTTAAATTTCTAAAACAATATTACATATTCGTCCAAAGGAATCACTGGGACTCGGACAACATTTTCCCCCTAGCTTTCTTTTAGCACATGATTCTGAATATGTTTTAAAGATTTAGGTAATGTTTGTCTTCCTTAAGGCGCTCACAAAACAAGTTACCCTAAATGTTTTGTCCGCATAGTGGTCATTTTCATCTTACTAACTGATTTGCTAGTGGATTTTGGATGCATGGCCTATCATTGATGAAACAATAATAGTGAACAGCTTCAAGAAAATGGGGATATCTAATGCTCTTGATGCCATATTCCCACTTATTTTTACTAATTTTATCTTCCGAAAATTAAGAGGGAAAAATTAAACGAATAATTTAATTTCCAAAGGACACATTCACAGTAGGAATATAACAAATGAAAAGTAATCATGGATAAACTACTACTGTCACAATATTATTTATTTAAAAGAAACCTCTATTTCAATAAGAATACACATAATTGCAACATCTAATAAGTTATCTCATTTCTTCTTTATAATTTGAACTTCTGTCATTCTCATTGTTGTTCTTGCAAATCCTTAGGCCTCAGATCATACATAAATAATTAGAGAAGGTTGTGGTCCGATGCTTGCTAGGGTGAACATTCAGCTGATATGGCAAAATTGCACAGTGAATGGCAGTTGGTATTTGCTTTCACTATCATAGATCATTGTTTGTATTAGGCTGACATAATATTCAACAGTTAGAAGAGAAAGAATCAACGGGGCCTTAAGTGTGCAAAAGTTTGCCTTTGTTAGTATGACGAAAACAATCATTATGTTGATAAATCCATTTTAAAATCTTGGGATATTCATTTTCTGAATGCATTAAAAGAGGGAAAATTATGTAAATATTTTTTTAATTTTCAGAATCTGGTTCTAAAGCTGGGTGGGGTAGAATATGCAACGCAATACGGTAATTCTGAAAATCATTGCTCGTGGCAGTACAAACTAAACGGTGATAACTTGCATGCTGTAGAAGAAGACACAAATTGCAGTTCCAGATGCATTAAATGCTTTGAGGTCTATGGAGTAGCAGTGGGCAATACTAAGAGTGAAATTCAAGGTATAGGGAAGTAGGAATGAAAATTACTTTTATCAGATAACTTAAATGGTTATGTTACTAAGCGTTCTTATTGGAATGTAGGTTTCTTTTAAATAATAATACTATGATAGTTACCAGTAGTTCATTCATGAATATTTTTGATTGGTTATGATCTTATTGTAATCACATCCTTCAAAATTAAATTGATTGCTTAATTTCCCCCTTGATTTTCATACTATAATATAAAAGGAGGAAAATAGTCTGGAAGTAAACATAACTCCTCTTTCTCTCTCTATATATAGACATGTATCTTCGTGTGCAACTAAGCAAAACAAATTTGACTTTTTCTTCTTTAAAAAAATTGTGTAAATAAATAGAATTAAGTTCATTTCAAAGACTTATGACACATGAAATATACATGATCAAAATAAATTAGAAAATTAAGTTCAAATAAATTTTAAGCTAAATTACGTGTTGCAATGTAAGTTGCAATAATTCAGTTGTAATAATTAATACTAACAAAACCAAACATCATATTCCCATTCTGCAAAGTATAAAAATTCTTCTACAAAACTGAAAAAATGACCAACACTTTGGCTTATTTGATAACTTTCAAATTCACTCCTTTGTTTACATTTAGAATTTATAACTTTAATTTTCCACAGAAATTTGTTTTTGATTTTAAAAAATTTCACTGGCATAATTTCATTCACTTCAGCATATATTAATAGATGCAGAAGGTTTTTGTACCTTACATAATTTTAAGTCTTATGTAAACTAACGTAATTAATAACAAAATCAAAACATAGATCAGAAACAGCATAAAATTTAATTAATAATTACTACTAGTGTCACACAAAATGCTATGAAATTAATTAATAAAATAAGAATGAGATAAAATATATAGAATTAATATTCCACATGTGTGAAGTTTGGAAGTTTTACGTTAAATATTTTTTTTTAATTAAGTATTTTTAAAAATGACCCCTTAAAGCATGGGACCTTTCGTAATTAGAACTTGCAAATCTGCTTCGCTAGTCTTTCATAACATTGCTTTTCTTTTATTAACAAGAAATATTGCATTCAGTTATTTAATTTAAGATATCAAAAATAATGCTACTGAAAGGCATGAATACTTACTTAAATTTGAAATTAATTTGGTTGACTTAAAATAATATTTAAAAAAAAATAAATCTTCATATATAGGTCTAAAAATCAGACCTTATTAATTTTCTTTTATTTGAACGACATCTGAATTCTGCCTTAGTTTGGACTAGTAAATCATTGGGCAATTAAATGCCAAGCTATAAGAGAACTAATGTAGTTTACAAATGCACTGAATTTTATTTCCGGTATTAACTTTCAAAGAAAGTAAACTTTTCTGCATATTTGCATCATTTGGATTGATAGAATATGGCAAAGCATGCAAAGGCTATCAGCCTAAAGGAAAGTATATATTCATAGGCGGTTTTGTAAGGAAAAGTAGCTTGCATTTCCATTTATTCATGTGTATATATATATATATATTGTTAATGCTAAAATCAATGCTTCATTAAAAATTCATTATTATTTTATTTTTAATACAACATACAGATACAGAATTGTTTTAAATTCCAATAAACAATAATAATTTATTTTTAAGAAAACTTATTTTATGATTTATATATTATATTACATGAATAAGAGAAACAATTGTCAAGAAATGTATTTAACTTGTATTAGCAGATTCATGCTATCCTAGTAACAAGACTATCATACTTCAAAACTGTATTAAAACTGGGCAAAATAAAATCAACATAAATTCTACATTAAATGTTTAAAAACTTATAAGTATGCAATGGTAGTTATATATACAATATAATATATGTTGTCATTTATAAAATATTAATGAAATGATATTTTTGGAAATAATGCACAAAATTTTAGTTTTGTTTTATAATTAGTTTAACGAATTGTTAGAAAAATATTTTAGGTCATTTCCATTTTTCCCCTGTTGATATTGGTATATTAAAATATATGGAATAATTAAGTTGCATCTAGTTAGTAAAACAAAACATTACGAAAAGTATGATACGGCATATTTTTAATCAATATAATTACTTCATTTTGGAATTATAATATTTTCGTAAGAAATTAATACCACTGAAAAAAATATTATTACACTAAAGGAATAAACGAGATTCTCGACCGCGTTGTTCAAATTTTTGTAATTTTACTTCATAACACACTCGTACATAAACATATTAGACTGAATTATAAACCAGGTATAACTAATTAGATAATCCTAGAAAAAGAATAAACTAAACCTAGTAAGCAAAAAAATATATACATTACATTCAGAATTCTAAATGTTTATATAAACGTTTCTCGCAAGGCCTGCCGGGAAAAAGATGTCAAACGTTCTTTGGTCAGACGATTGGAAAAGAACGCTAAAATGATTAGTTTTGTTTTCAACAACCACATTACCATTTCAATTATATACCACAAACAGTGATTAAATTTTGGAATAATTAGTTTTAAATAATAATAAGGGCAGTTGAAGGCGTAATTTATCGGATGCACAATGACAAAATACTACTATTAGATCTGCATTTGGAATAAATATTTTGCACTCTTTCAACTCATTAGACATTACGAACACTGATATTAATTAATCGCAAAGCTTAAACGTTTAAATACTTACTCACTACATATAACAGTGCAAAGTGCATGAGAATAATCTGCACAAAATGAACAAAAAATATTTCAAGTAGTAATTGTAAACATTTTCTTACTTACCTGCGCTATACAACCAACATGCATTCAGCCATGTTTTTTTCTGCAACTAGCTTTCAAACACTTTTCTCCTGATTGGCTAATTTCCAGTCAGTCACGTGATTCTTCCGCGCGGCTACTGAAACATTATCTGTAATGTTACAAGCAAATCTGCTGTTACCGCTACAGTTTGCTTTCAACCTGTTACCATTACAGGAAATTCTTCTGTAACTTTTTGATTTCTGTAACTTTACAAAACTTTTGCCTGTAAAGAGCGAACTTTTTTTTTACAGTGCAGTAATACAGTATCGATATGAGAGAGTGCTGCGTTAAGAGTCTTGAGGAAGATATACAGTAATATAGCATCAGTATGAGCGAGTTTTACTTCAAGTGTCTTGACGAAGACAGAGTACGGTATCAATATGAGCGAGTTTAACGTCAAGGGTCTTTACGAAGATATGCAGTTACACAGCACTATATCGCGAACAGTCTTTCTCAAGGAACACTGAAATTAACAATTTTAGTGAGGGTCGCAAGGAAAAAAGAAAACAATTTTTACTCTTAAATGATACATTAAAAAGTGATACACATATGAAATCTCACCTAATACTGTAATTCTTTTCATAAAGTAGAAGAAACAGAAGCGATTTTGAGAGTAGATCCATACCTATTATTTCTTTCGTGATACCTGGAATCTTTTTCCTGCAGATATTTTTCAGATATGTCCGGAAACATGCTGCTCTCACTAGCAATTTTTATGAGTTAGAAGAATGCCCATTTGCTTTTTAAGGTAGCTTTTCCGTCCTTTCCGCCTGCTTTCGTGGTGTAACTGGTTCACGTCCGACACGTGATCGGAAGGTCCGGAGTTCTAATCCCGGACAGGGCACTGCGGATTGCTTCAGTTTCTTCACATCGCAAAATTCTTAAATGAATCTGCAGTTTGGAATCTCGCTGGAAACTTCTTTTTCATAAATGAAAAATGTTGTTCACACTAATACTCACTACCGAGCATGGAAAAGAAATATTTGCGACTTTCTGGGAACTACGTATATACAGAGGATTTCAAACATTTTTGTAACGATTTTTCAAAGATTTATATATAAACAAACCTTAGAATTTTATTTTCTAATATGTTCAATCTGATAGCCCTCTTGTTGAACTATCATATTACGTCTTGATTTCCAAGAATTTCCTTAAAACGTTAAGTTTAAGGAAATTAAGTCATTTGTTTAAAACGTCAAGTTTGATTTCATTCCACGCCTCCTTCACAAGTGTCCATCCAATGTTTTCGGATGGCGCTTGTTTTCAAAGTCCAAATGCACAGTAATCCATAAGAGACACACCGGGGGACTTAGGTGGGATTCATTTAAAAAAAATAGCTTAAATTCCGATTTCATTTCACATTTTTTCAAAAAATAGAGCAGCAGCAGGTATGGCTTGGAACCATGGAGGTAGGAAAGGGAGGAGGGGCCATTCCGCGCTAGAAGTGAAGCACTGCTTTGAAGCTTGGGTCACCAGACAGGGTGTTTCTTTGTTTACATACAGAAGCTCGCTTGACAAGATTCTGATAGTATTTCGACACACGACAGTTCCATAGAAATCGAAAAAGGGACACTCTCGCATGAAAGAAACATTCATAGTGTGATGGATAATAGCAATTTGTATAGTTTACTGACATTTACGCAAAAATCACATCTTGGTCATTTTTCGATAACTAACAACAGCGATTTTGATTATGAATTTGTTTTATAAAATTCTAAGCTGTTGCACTACAAAAATATAGATTTTAAGAAAAATGTTATGCTTAAAGAATGAAAAATACCTTACGGTACATTTAAAATTGTATACGTCTTTCGATACCCTTGATAGAGTATTCGCTACTTTTATTTTATTTTCCAAACGTCAAAATGTTTTAAATAAAACAAATTTTTTTCACATCCATATATTATTGTAACATTTACCTTTTAAAATTTTTTAGAGAAGAGGCTTTACTGCTGCTCATTTTAAACCCATCGTTTTAATTTTATATATCTGAAAAATAATCACTTTCGGCTTACACGTTTTACTTATTTGGGTTAATTAAAAATAAAATTACCATCAAATGCTGCAATCCTCGTCAAAATTATATGTATGGGTATTTATGCATGTGCTTGCAAAAAGCATGTATCTGCCTTTGACAAAATACTTAAATATTCATTAAATTATTTATAAATGTATTTGAAATGAAGAATTTATTCACTTATAAACAACTGTGAAAGTACTGTGAAGAAATCTAATGATTAAATGTATCTAATTTATAATGATTATAAATGTTATCTAAATATATAATAACCTTAATATTGAGTTGTAAACATAAATTGAAATCCTGTTGACAAATACGTTATAAAACTATTTAAGCAAGAATTGTTCGTATTAGAAAGCAATCTGTTAAAAGGTATTGTAAAGCAAATGCTATGAGATGCGCACTTAAGAACGTAATAAAGAGTTTTGGAATATGTATTGTTGAAATGAAGGGTAAAAAAAAATCTGATAAGTATAATTAAAAGAATTATTCCCCTTACATTTTATAATAACTCAGTTACAAGTTTTAAATAATACTTAAAAAAAATTATTTTATTCCCTTTCAGAAATGTTCAGAGAAAGTCAAATACTATTTAATACCTATTTAATTATTAGGAATTAGCGAAATACTTATTTAAAGTATTTCGCTAATTCCTAATAATTCTCTAATTTAAAATGAACCGAATAGAGCATTAATTATAAATTGACTTACATTTTTCGATTTAAAAGATGCCTCAGAAGCCAAAAAATCATGTCATATTTAAGAAAGTATTTTAGGAAGAAGCTCTATAAATAGAAAAGAAATAATGCATAATTTTAATATTAATAATGCAATAAACTTTGATCTTAATTTTTGTACCTTAACCGAATAAAATCGAATTACCTTAATTTTTTTTTCTAATGTAATTAACGAAAACTTATGAAAATATTTCATTGAAATTAAACCATTCTGAGAAAACTGTCCTGTGAAAAGTATAGCATTTAATTCCGTTCGGAATGAAATGTTGTTTAAAAATATGTTGTTTTCACATACTTAGGACTCTGAAGTGCTGTAGAAAAAGAAAATATATACATTTATATGTATATTTGCGACGTAATTACAAAATATTTACACCCGAACGCGTCAAATCCCATTGAACTCAATGGTAAATGACCAAATGTTTTGGTCACCACGTAGGGATCGCCGGTGCTTCAGAGCAGGGTACGGAGAAACTCGTTTAGGGCGACTCCTTCTTACTTCCTACCTCCATGCTTGGAACCTTGTTCTGATAGAACTTAACGCAGTGAAGATTGTTTAGATAAAGAGATGGAATCTTCTTTAAAAATAGATGTTAAAACATACTTCTGATAGTAACCCGAATTAATTTTGGCATTTTTTCTACTTTCCTTACTTTAAGTTGTCCCATACTAGAAAATCCAGTAATAATCATAAAATCTTTAGAAAAACTTTCCTTGTTTTCTCTGAACCAACAGATCGATCATAAAACAAATTTCAAATTTCAAATTTTGTCTTCCACATGCTCATATTCGTTGGAGGATTACGTTATTCAAAATTCGATGACTCTATGTACCGTTGTTTTATCACAATACGAGAAATATACATACATTTATGCAGATTTTTCATTATTTAATTTCTTCAAATATAATGCAGGACTCTAACATTTTGTGGCAACAGTTTGAAAAGTGAACCGACATTTATGACTCCGACGCAAAATGCCAAAACGAAACTAATAGTCCTTCGGGATTCAAATCCCTTTGGACTAATAATAAAACTGAAAGCTTTCAGATTTTATATTATGCCCAAACGGGCGTTTTTACTTCCTTATACGAAGTAAAAAGGAAGTATTGTAATCGCGAAAAGCTTCAGGCAGCATATTTAAACGAAAATATCCATTTTGACCGCTATCGAATGCAATTTAACGATGTCTTTGCGTGATATCTGTACGTAAGGATAGAATAAAATACTCTTTTCCTTCAAAAATTATAAAACTGTTTTAAAATTAATTCTGAAGAGAATTTTTCGTGGCGTCTGTACGAACGTATCTCGCATAACTCAAAAACGAGTAGCCTCAGAACGTTGAAATTTTGTATATAGGACTGCTATAACATGTAGATGTGCACCACGTATTTTGGTTGCAATCGGCCGCACCAAACGTATATAAATATATTTATATATATATCCACTCTGTTACCCGGCTCAGTAATCTCAGTTTCTTTACTCTTATATGTTGGTAAATTGTACTTATTTTGCTTTAAAAATGATTGAATCATGTTGTCTTTATCTTCCGGTTAAGGGTTTTATGCCTTTAGTAAATTTGTGTGCAATACTTTTAGAATTATTAGCAATTTTAAAGTTCTTTAATTGCCGCTAAGCCTTTTTTAATGGCGGCCATTGATCAGGAGACTAGTGGATTTGTGGCCAATCTAGAGAAACTTAGCTCCGCAACAACAAAGATAACGCCTTCATTTATTATTTAAATCATGCTTAATCCGATCTGGAATTTTTTCGAGGAAATAAGCGTTTAAGATTTACTTCGTAATTTTTAATCTAGATATTTTGAGTTTTTATGTATTTTTGCCTTCTCGCGAAGTGAGAACTGAATTAATTAAATGAGAAATACTCAATCGTCTGTGAAAAACTGTTTCTTTTTTGTTTTGTTTGCTTAATTTCTTTTATACATCATTCTAACTTTATTATAGTATTTGAATAGAACACGTGGCAACGATTAGATAATTCTATTCTTTAAATGATATAAATTTTGTGCATTATGAGTTATAATATGAACGAAATATATAACTGTTGTATAATTATTGGATTATATAAAAGTTAACTTAGTTTCCGTTATATAATTATTACATAAGTTAACTGTTATATAATTATTAATACTGTTAAGTGAATCTAGCGCTAGAGTGTCGCTATGGTAAACAAATACTAGAGTGAATTTTAAAGAATGCATTTATTCTATTGTGGTTTATGCGCTGTGGGCGAAGTAGATTTAATTCAATCCAATAAGTTTAAATGAAATGCAAGAAAAAATGCGTATAATTTAATATTCCAATACAAGGAAGTCATGTGGTGTACACATCAGATTTTTTTTATTATTATTTTGATAACTTTAAATCAGATTTTATAGTTTTGTTCACTGTTCTTACAGGGATATTCAAAGATTTTGTTATAGCTCTTTGGGGGGGGGCTGGATTTTCCTTTAAAACATGAGATGTGACTTTAGATTTAATAAGAAGTATATGTACCTTTGTTGGGCATGCACTTTTTTTTTCCAGTCAAATGTGAAATTTGACGTTTCTTTCCTTTCGTATTAATTTTGTCACTTATTTTACGTGTAGAAATATTAAAACCATGATTTTTCACACTTTTTTTTTAATAATTGAATAAGTATTTCTTTTCGGACAGTGCAAGAATATAGCCTTCGGTCCATTGTTTATTTTTCAGCGACATTTTAAAGAAAACAATATTTTTAATGCTGTAGACGATAATTAAACCTTATTCCAATTTGATGCCAGTCACGTTTGTATTTTATCTAAAATTAAAATTTAAGTTCATGGAGAAAATCAAAGTCATTACAAAAATGTGTAAACACCCTCTGCAGGCAGGTATTTGTAAAATTCGGAAATATTTACGAAGTGCACTTCACTGAGATTTTATGTTTTGCAGTTGCGCTAAATTTCTGTTAATTCCATCTATAAATCAGCTGGAACCTTCTAAACGCCAATTGAGGAAATATGTTTGTAAAGAGACCATCGCAAGAACCCTTTTAACATCCGAGGTTGTACACACAACTAGATATGGGGTGAAATTGAAGGTTATTGGGGATAATATACTATAATTATGCAATCTTTGTTACTTCTTTTCGGGATGAACCGAGAGCCTTGCTCTTTTTTAAATACTATTTTCTTCGTAAAGTATTCTTCTGTTTTCATTTTGTTTGAAAGCACTCCTGACATATAAGATTGTAGAGACATTAGGTATTTTTTTAAAGCAGGAGAGATGGAAAATGAGCAACGTCCTCGCCGGGAATAGAACCACGGACCTCTGGAATACACACCCAGCGTGCTGACCACTACACTACGAAGGCATGCTGAGAAGGCGGGAGAAATACCTTATAAAGGGCAAGTGGGCTTTTAGGGGACCCAATCGCCCAATCCTGGGATGTGGAGAATAATCATCTCCTACCCTTTTAGTTCGGGCGCCACAGTAGAGATATTAGGTCATTTCCAAGCAGGAGAGAGGAAAAATGAGCAACGCCCTTGCCGGGAATAGAACCACGGACTTCTGAATACGCGCTCAGTGTGCTGACTACTACACTCCGAAGGCATGCTAAGAAGGCGGAAAAAATACCTTATAAGATAAGCTATACTACTGGTCAACCTAAGTTGAGAACACTGGATATACTAGAAAGTGTATGAGCCCGGCGAAAAATATAGTTCTACCGTTTCGAGAAGTAATATTGTAAAAATTACGCTGTGAAATATGAATACTGCTGAACAAGGAGAACGTAAGGAAAAAAAAAAAAAAAATGTGTGAAACGATACATTACTTTGAGTCCAGCTTTTTAATTAAAAATTTGCTAAATCATGTCAATCATTCGATGACCAGCAGGAAGACATCCCCCTTTTTCGGCATTATTGGCGAAACTGCAAATTCCAGCAACCCCGACAGTAGATAGAAAATGGGGGTTCACCTGCACGCGGTGTGCGGTGTGGGCGTGGTCGATGACGTCACACAGAGGGCGGAACCAAAGGCAACGTCATCACACTAGGAGGCGTGGTCACGAGTGGAGTTGAGGTGTTTTTAGATTGCTGATTGAGTTGTAGACCTCCTGCTTTTCATTTAAAGTTAGTTTTTTTTTTAAATTGGCAACAGGAAATATTTTCTGCATCTTAATTTTGATGATATAGCAATGCTGCCCTCTATTAATGGAAAAGTGAATTATATGTTTTAGAAATATATTTTTTAAGTCTGGTGTTAAAATGATTCAATGCGCGACTCTGAAAACAATGTAAAAGAAACAAATATAAAAAAAAAGACTTTCCTTTAATGATAGTTCATCATGTTATGAAAATGTAACTACAAGATAATTTTTTTTTATTACTCAATTTTATTCTGATACTTTTATCCTTTCTAGTTTTCCATGAAACTTTAACTTATTTCTCAGGTTTTCTGTTTCATAATAACATGTTCATTTACTGTCATATTTTTTTAATACTTAACGTTTCTAATTTATTTGTAATATTTTATTTAATTTCCACATACTATTTTTTTTTTCATACCTTTCATAAATTTCAGAATACCCTGATTTTTAACTTATACGTTATATTTCATAAACGTTCCCGCACGTGCTGTTTATTTGTTACATTACTTAATTTTAGATGCAATTTCACACTTTTTTTAACGTTATAATGTTCAATATATTCTGAATTTTAACTTCATTTACTTTTTTTAAAGCATTCTAGTATTCTATACACACTTTAACTTAGCGATATGAAATTGTATTTAAAAAGAAACGTTTATTTTTCGTGATCTTAGTTCTTTTACTAAATTTTCTACAGAATTTCTAATTTCTTTCACGTGTTTAACAATATCTTCCTTACATTACCGAATATTTTAAAAAAAAACTTTAAGTCTATAACTGTTAATTGCTTTTCTTACGTTCATGATTTCCCTTCTGTGTTTATATTTCTTAATTCTAGCTTAACTTATTTATTATAATGTTTTTATTTCTATCTCATCACTCGTAATTCCAACATTTTATCCCTTTTTATTCATTTTAACGATATGGATTGTTTTCATTTACTCCATATTCAAATATTTCCTTACAATTTTTATAATACTTGTTTTATTCCTCGATCATAATAGATCATCTACAGGTTTTACTCAGAAATTTCCATTCACAACTTTACAGTTTAATACCATTTATATCTAAATGTATTTCTTTCTCATATAGTTTTATGGTCTTCAAAGTTTCTAACATCATGTTTAGTTTTAAATCCCGATTACCTTTAAGTGTGTTGATAATTTTCATTTTTAATTTTACAACCACGTTCAGTGTTTCATCCACACATACCAAAATATTTCTTACATTTTCTGATATTTAGTCTATGTCATATTTCAGTACTTAAAATGAATTTACACTGCTCACACTATTATTTTTTCATGTTTTAGAGACACTAACTATACTAATTTTACTATTTTTCCTGCACTAATTGCATCTATGTCAGCACTCAGGATAAACTAGCAATTGTTTTGCATCACATGCATAAAGAAATTCTTAAAACCAACTTTTTCAATATCGTACTCAAATTACTGTTTTCCAGATGGGAATTACCAGTATTCTTTGGTTTTACTCTGTTACATCTTTTTAAATTTTAACATCTTACTTTTAATTCTAACATACATCTTTTGAACAGTTTTTTCTTTTAATGATAGCCTTACCTTATTTGTTCAAATTAATTCTTTCATTCACCTTCTTCACTACCTTTCAGTACCTTCATAATTCACTATGCAAACGCAATGTCTTTCACTGACATTCTGTTTAGTAATACCACAAGTTTCCTTAATCGACAAAAAGCGAATTATTTCTCATTTCAAAATAGAACTACTATATTTTTACACAAACATTACCTTTATCCATTCAAGCCACCCCTTAACCTGTAACTGACGTAGCGATAGGAAAGGAGATTCTTATCATATGCTCTTTCGACATTTGAGGTTTCTAGAACTTCTTTGACAAGTATATCAATACCATCAGAAAATATACTTAACACTTTTACCCAGTTTAAAGGCAACATACTGTTATAAGAATGGTTTTAGTTAAATTTATAACACAAATAAACACATTTTGTGCTAAATAGGCATAAATATTTAGATTCAGAATATTTCTTTTTAATCCGATGTAAGACTTGAATTTCATTCATGATACGGATTGTCTCTTGATTTTTTTTGTTTACCTTACACTAATAGAAAATTTTTATTTTACAAGTTCAGCTTTTAACGAAATAGAAATAAAAACTACGATACACCTGGTGTTTTTAAGAAAAGGAACTTTGATATATTTCTGGAAATGTAAATTTTAGAGTTTTTTTCTTTCAATAATGTTGATTTTCATTACTTTACTAATTTCAATAATTCTCTTATTAGCTAATATGAATGAAAGAAGATTGTCAAAAATGTGACACAGTATAATTCTTACGAACATACGTACCTTTACCAGCATACAGATATTACCGATTGAAATGAAGAAAGATACGGATATTTTACTCCAATCTACATTAAATTAAAAAAATATTTAAACTTTCATACATTCCAAAGAATAAACGAAAACTCAATAGATATTGTCATGTTTGTATATATGAGATAAAAGTTTTATGAATGGTATTTAAAGTAATGCTTAGAACTTTATAAAAGCGAACATTCACTATGTTAATACACATATCATCAGTTATTTACATTAATCAATGTAATATTAATCATTACATGTACTATATGCATATATATTTAAAGTTTAATTGTCTTACAATTGAATAATTAACTATTGAGAGAAAGAGGTTCATATCTTACACTATTTAATTCACATGGAACAAATTTTTCCATCAACCACATTGAACCAAGTTTATTAAATTCGCCAAAGCTCTTTTATTTCTGCATTTTCACACTCACGACACATTTTAAATGTAACTATTGATTACCATTTCAAACACCGATATCATAACTCAGTGTAAAACTACATCATAACTCATTTTTTCCCTACTAACTACAATTTTATATATTCAAGAAGTACATCTAAGACATGATCATTTTCTATGTTCTAGCAAATCGATTCAATTGCGAACATACTATTAAGACTTGCGATTTTAGAAGACTTGCATGTATTAACGATGTCAACGTTTCTTCGTTTTTATAAGATTCACATCAAATCATGTCGCATTCGAATGTGGTGTAAGAGATCACTTTTTCTTTTAAACACTTGTAAACAATGGATGCAATTTATAAGAAGAGAAGTATCATGCTGTTTCAAAACATCATCATCAACATATTTCTGTTTCTTTTGACACCGGCAACATTTAAAAAAAAAAGTTTCCTGAGATATTCTTCAAATTCTGTTTTACTTGAAAAAATGTCCGAACATTCAATACGATGTAAAGATTCATATTGTTTTAAATTCTTATGCTCACTAAATATTTTTTATCACGATTTACTCTTAAAAGTAACTTTATAAGTTTTCATATCCTTTTTACATGAAAAGAACTTGTGATTATTCACTACAAAATTCTAAGACGAGAAGCTTCGCGACTTTTCAAACTACAAACTTAAATTTCTTAGGACATACACTACATCTGATGTTTCTTTCATGAGATTTCAAATATCTTCAGATTACTCGTATTCAAGAAACCTTACAAATATATCACATAAGTTCAGCGAATAATCGCTTCATAAACTCTTAAATTTTCAACACGAGTGAATCACTTGAAGCATATACTGCACTGTAAACATACAATACTTAAAAAATTGTTATAAAAAATAAAAATACATTCATTTCACCAAGAAGCTTTTCTATTTAAATACATTTATTTAATTCCAAAGAACAAGTTTCTGTATTATACATAAAATATACTTAGAATTTTCTTTCATTAGTTAATATCAAATTAACAACAATATCCATTTACTGATATTTGATATACATGTTTGCTTTAAAATTAAAACTAAAATTTCAATATATTTCTATTAAAAAAAACATAAGGAAAAAAAAAAGTACTCATAACATCAACCAAAGACAGAAATTTAAATAGAATAGCTGTACTTATATTAGTGCATTTTTATAATCTTCATAACATTTCGATTCAAAAAACTTATTACAAAATAAATGAAACATTTTTTTCTGCCTTAAAGAATCTCTTATATTTTTAAAATTAATACATAAAAATATATCTTCCCCAATATATTTAATTCTATCCTCAACACTTATTATAATGCAATCATGTCTTGTTTGTGAAGGATGATTTACAATACAACCTTCGCATTTAAATAGTTTTTTAATCACTGAATTTAATTCAGTTTTGATAGAGTTTATGAGTTCTTTAAAAAGTTCATCATCATCACTTACCATATCCGAACAATTGTTTTTACATTTGATTTGCAACGGTAAAATAATTTCAAAAATACTTTTATATAAAGTATTAGATACATCAGGAATAATTTCTTTCAATTTTTTTAAAATATCACAGTTTACTTTTAGGTATGTAGGTTTTAGTTTAAAAGAATTTTCATCTTGTTTAAAAACTTGTTGAAAAATACGCTCACCTTCTTTGTTGAAAACTACCAACTCATTATTGCAAATGATGCTGGCAGTCGTATAGACAAGATTAAATTCATATATTTTTGAGGAAAATTCTTGCCATGTTGCAGGAGTTATAACAACACCGCGTGTAGTAGGGTATAATATTTTACTTTGTTCCACACATTCACGTAGATGAATGTTCATTCTGTTTTCAAACTGATTTATGGACACAAAATATCCCCAACCAAGAGTCCACTGCGCAATCAACTTCGAACTTTCTTTTTTCTGTTCTCGATTATTCGGCATGAAGATATTTTCAGGAACAGACTTCATATAGTGGGCAAACCAGTCATCCTCTGGAAGTTCATCCTCATTATCTTCCAAGCGTCGTTTTTTAATTTTCGAAATTTTTGTGTTTCGGAATGTGATACTAATTCTAGGATCTTTAACGTCAGGTTGAGAGGGTATTCCGTGCATCCAAAATTGATTCGTTGGGGGTTTCATTACAAGGAGAGTTCCATGAGTTAAGTCCACGCTTCGAGATGTGAAATTTCGCCTGGTAAATACCATTTCACGTTTTGCACCTAAACTGATGATAGGTATATCACTTTCAGGTTCGAGACAAGTTTCATTGTCTTTATGCGTTGAAATTTTCGCCACTCCGTCAGGATAATAGTTCAATAAAGCAAAATTATATTTTTCTCCAGTTATCGTTTCAACATAATCTTTTACATTTAGAAGAGTTTGAGTCCATGGTTCTGCACAAATGCTCGTTCCAGAGAATTCGTAACTAAGTCCTTCATCACCAAAACCGAGTACTTTTCTTCGTGGAACATATTGAGTCCCATTAATTTCAAAACTAATATTTTTAAAATCATAATTTGATAGTTCATCTAGCAAAATATCAGCTTCATTTCGTGAATAAAATTCTTCGTATAATTCCACATTTAACTCTGTATCACATATATTCCTCATATTCGCTTCTGAATCTAACGACAATTCTGAATGATATAGAAATACGTAGCATTCTTAAATAGCAAAAATTATCTAAAACATACATTAACGAAATGATTTCATCAACACTTATCGTAATACATTCTTGTCATGTCTTGTTTGTGAAGCCAGTCTTTCCGGCGTCATATGTGTAAAACTAATCATGATAGGATAGTGGGAAAGAGTTATAGTGTCCTAATGTTGCTATTCGGAACCTCAATATTACATATATGCATAAGGAGAATCGTAAAAGCATCATCGACTTATCATGATAGAGTAATGGAAAATTTCTAAAACTCTGATAATCATACGCGAAAGAATGTATTATCTTAAGGTTATTGTTGCTATTCCAAATTTGACAGTACATACAGAAGTGAAGGAAGATCCTTGATAAGCGCTGTAGACTTCACGTTATCATGATAACGTGCAGCACTTATCAAGGATCTTCCTTCACTTCTGTATGTACTGTCAAATTTGGAATAGCAACAATAACCTTAAGATAATACATTCTTTCGCGTATGATTATCAGAGTTTTAGAAATTTTCCATTACTCTATCATGATAAGTCGATGATGCTTTTACGATTCTCCTTATGCATATATGTAATATTGAGGTTCCGAATAGCAACATTAGGACACTATAACTCTTTCCCACTATCCTATCATGATTAGTTTTACACATATGACGCCGGAAAGACTGGCTTCACAAACAAGACATGACAAGAATGTATTACGATAAGTGTTGATGAAATCATTTCGTTAATGTATGTTTTAGATAATTTTTGCTATTTAAGAATGCTACGTATTTCTATATCATTCAGAATTGTCGTTAGATTCAGAAGCGAATATGAGGAATATATGTGATACAGAGTTAAATGTGGAATTATACGAAGAATTTTATTCACGAAATGAAGCTGATATTTTGCTAGATGAACTATCAAATTATGATTTTAAAAATATTAGTTTTGAAATTAATGGGACTCAATATGTTCCACGAAGAAAAGTACTCGGTTTTGGTGATGAAGGACTTAGTTACGAATTCTCTGGAACGAGCATTTGTGCAGAACCATGGACTCAAACTCTTCTAAATGTAAAAGATTATGTTGAAACGATAACTGGAGAAAAATATAATTTTGCTTTATTGAACTATTATCCTGACGGAGTGGCGAAAATTTCAACGCATAAAGACAATGAAACTTGTCTCGAACCTGAAAGTGATATACCTATCATCAGTTTAGGTGCAAAACGTGAAATGGTATTTACCAGGCGAAATTTCACATCTCGAAGCGTGGACTTAACTCATGGAACTCTCCTTGTAATGAAACCCCCAACGAATCAATTTTGGATGCACGGAATACCCTCTCAACCTGACGTTAAAGATCCTAGAATTAGTATCACATTCCGAAACACAAAAATTTCGAAAATTAAAAAACGACGCTTGGAAGATAATGAGGATGAACTTCCAGAGGATGACTGGTTTGCCCACTATATGAAGTCTGTTCCTGAAAATATCTTCATGCCGAATAATCGAGAACAGAAAAAAGAAAGTTCGAAGTTGATTGCGCAGTGGACTCTTGGTTGGGGATATTTTGTGTCCATAAATCAGTTTGAAAACAGAATGAACATTCATCTACGTGAATGTGTGGAACAAAGTAAAATATTATACCCTACTACACGCGGTGTTGTTATAACTCCTGCAACATGGCAAGAATTTTCCTCAAAAATATATGAATTTAATCTTGTCTATACGACTGCCAGCATCATTTGCAATAATGAGTTGGTAGTTTTCAACAAAGAAGGTGAGCGTATTTTTCAACAAGTTTTTAAACAAGATGAAAATTCTTTTAAACTAAAACCTACATACCTAAAAGTAAACTGTGATATTTTAAAAAAATTGAAAGAAATTATTCCTGATGTATCTAATACTTTATATAAAAGTATTTTTGAAATTATTTTACCGTTGCAAATCAAATGTAAAAACAATTGTTCGGATATGGTAAGTGATGATGATGAACTTTTTAAAGAACTCATAAACTCTATCAAAACTGAATTAAATTCAGTGATTAAAAAACTATTTAAATGCGAAGGTTGTATTGTAAATCATCCTTCACAAACAAGACATGATTGCATTATAATAAGTGTTGAGGATAGAATTAAATATATTGGGGAAGATATATTTTTATGTATTAATTTTAAAAATATAAGAGATTCTTTAAGGCAGAAAAAAATGTTTCATTTATTTTGTAATAAGTTTTTTGAATCGAAATGTTATGAAGATTATAAAAATGCACTAATATAAGTACAGCTATTCTATTTAAATTTCTGTCTTTGGTTGATGTTATGAGTACTTTTTTTTTCCTTATGTTTTTTTTAATAGAAATATATTGAAATTTTAGTTTTAATTTTAAAGCAAACATGTATATCAAATATCAGTAAATGGATATTGTTGTTAATTTGATATTAACTAATGAAAGAAAATTCTAAGTATATTTTATGTATAATACAGAAACTTGTTCTTTGGAATTAAATAAATGTATTTAAATAGAAAAGCTTCTTGGTGAAATGAATGTATTTTTATTTTTTATAACAATTTTTTAAGTATTGTATGTTTACAGTGCAGTATATGCTTCAAGTGATTCACTCGTGTTGAAAATTTAAGAGTTTATGAAGCGATTATTCGCTGAACTTATGTGATATATTTGTAAGGTTTCTTGAATACGAGTAATCTGAAGATATTTGAAATCTCATGAAAGAAACATCAGATGTAGTGTATGTCCTAAGAAATTTAAGTTTGTAGTTTGAAAAGTCGCGAAGCTTCTCGTCTTAGAATTTTGTAGTGAATAATCACAAGTTCTTTTCATGTAAAAAGGATATGAAAACTTATAAAGTTACTTTTAAGAGTAAATCGTGATAAAAAATATTTAGTGAGCATAAGAATTTAAAACAATATGAATCTTTACATCGTATTGAATGTTCGGACATTTTTTCAAGTAAAACAGAATTTGAAGAATATCTCAGGAAACTTTTTTTTTTAAATGTTGCCGGTGTCAAAAGAAACAGAAATATGTTGATGATGATGTTTTGAAACAGCATGATACTTCTCTTCTTATAAATTGCATCCATTGTTTACAAGTGTTTAAAAGAAAAAGTGATCTCTTACACCACATTCGAATGCGACATGATTTGATGTGAATCTTATAAAAACGAAGAAACGTTGACATCGTTAATACATGCAAGTCTTCTAAAATCGCAAGTCTTAATAGTATGTTCGCAATTGAATCGATTTGCTAGAACATAGAAAATGATCATGTCTTAGATGTACTTCTTGAATATATAAAATTGTAGTTAGTAGGGAAAAAATGAGTTATGATGTAGTTTTACACTGAGTTATGATATCGGTGTTTGAAATGGTAATCAATAGTTACATTTAAAATGTGTCGTGAGTGTGAAAATGCAGAAATAAAAGAGCTTTGGCGAATTTAATAAACTTGGTTCAATGTGGTTGATGGAAAAATTTGTTCCATGTGAATTAAATAGTGTAAGATATGAACCTCTTTCTCTCAATAGTTAATTATTCAATTGTAAGACAATTAAACTTTAAATATATATGCATATAGTACATGT